>NC_042616.1:124122643-124330143 GCF_901001135.1 Rhinatrema bivittatum | reverse complement strand
AATTGGAGCTCCCAGCAGCCGTAAAAGCAGGCAGATGGGGGGTTGCGGGAGCCTAGGGATATCCCGACAGCCAGAAGAAAGGCTTGAGTGCTGTGGTATATTTTTATAAAATAAATGTTTGCTGCTTCAGTGCGGCTGGGAAGGTAGCATCAGCACTGGGAAATGTGCCACTGTGAAATTAAAGGGGAACCCAGCATTGGGGCTCTAAGCAAAGTGTGTGTGAGAGATAGAGACAGGGCAGGGAGGTGACTGGGGTGTGTGTGAGAGACAGACTGGGCATGGAAGTGACTGGGGTGTGTGTAAGAGAGAAAGACTGGGCAGGGAGGTGACTGAGGTGTGTGTGAGAGACAGAGACTGGGCAGGGAGGTGACTGGGATGTGTGTGAGAGACAGACTGGGCAGGGAGGTGACTGGGGTGTGTGTGAGAGACAGATGACAGGGAGGTGACTGGGGTGTGAGTGTGAGAGAGAGAGAGACTGGGCAGGGAAGTAACTGGGTTGTGTGTGAGAGACAGAGACTGAGCAGGGAGGTGACTGGGGTGTGTGTGAGAGACAGAGACTGGGCAGGGAGGTGACTGGTATGTGTGTGAGAGACAGAGACTGGGCAGGGAGGTGACAGGGGGTGTGTGTATGAGAGACAGAGACTGGGCAGGGAAGTGACTGGTGTGTGTGTGAGAGACAGAGACTAGACAGGGAAGTGACTGGTATGTGTGTGAGACAGAGACTGGGCAGGGAGGTGACTGGTGTGTGGGTGTGAGAGACAGAGCTGGACAGGGAGGTGACTGTGGTGTGTGTGAGAGACAGAGTCTGGGCAGGGAGGTGACTGGGTTGTGTGTGAGACACAGAGATTGGACAGGGAGGCGACTGGGGTGTGTGTGAGAGACAGAGACTGGGCAGGGAAGTGACTGGTGTCTTTGTGTGAGACAGAGACTGGTCGTAGGGTTTAATTTGGGGGGGGGGGGTGTATGTGAGTGACTTGTGGGCCCTAAAGAAGAGGACCGTGAGGACAGAGCTTCAGCAGCTGCTGCTGCTCCTGGTCTGTGCTTTCAAGGGAAAGAAGTAGGAGAGTTGCTGGAGAGGGTAAGTAAAGGTGGCATTTCAAGTTTATTTTTCTTATTTACTGCCATTTTAATTATTGAGTATTATGTGATGTGTCTGCTGTTTTGAAATATTTTATTGATATTTGGACAATTTTTAATAATTTTTATGAGTTTTAATTGTTTGACCTTATTCTGTTCATCAGCTGCTTTGAAACGTTTATTAATATAGTTTTAAAATTATTTCTGTGTGGGGATATATAGCAGCTTGGCTTGTTCTGTTTTCCTAATAGGAGGTGAATTAGTGTTTAGTACCTGATTTAATATTTGTAGTGTTGCCTTTTCAGAGATAGGGTTGTTGTGTGTTCCATAATACAGGTGTAACTTTGTACAGATTAGTTTCTGTGCATTACTGCAGATCCTGGGACTGTGTTAGGTGCTATATTTCTCTTTCCATTTCTCCAGGTTTGCACTGCATGCAGAGTGGCTTTTTTTTTGTTTTCCATTCCAGTTTGTCTCCATATTTTTAATTTGTGGTCTTTCTGTACTTGGTGAAGGTCAGTTCTGTGTGTGTGTCTGAGGTGAGGTATTTTACTAGCATGTAGGCAATTGTATCAATCTTATTTGTTGTGTTTTCTCAATAGGATATGCATTAGTGGTAAATTATTGCCTTTTCATAAGGAGGGCTATTGTGCCTGGTAGTAAAGGGAGTTTGTTTTGCTTTTACTGAGATGTCATCAGAACCAGAATATCTTTTTTTTTTTCGCATGGTGAGTTCTATGGGTAATGCCCTAGTTCTGCTCTGCATCCATTGTTCGAGGTCAAGGGGGTTCCCGTGGATGCAGAGTGTATCTTTACATATAGCCCTGTGACGGTCACATGTTCAGTGTGTCACGCATGTGAGAACTATCTGTCAGAAGTGTCCTGGCCAAAAAAAGATTGAGAACCACTGTTATATACTATATATATGCATTAGCTTATGTATTTGAGACATTATCTGAACATAAGAAAATAAGAAATTGCCATGCTGGGTCAAACCAAGGGTCCATCAAGCCCAGCATCCTGTTTCCAACAGAGGCCAAACTAGGCCACAAGAACCTGGCAATTACCCAAACA
Source organism: Rhinatrema bivittatum (assembly GCF_901001135.1). Taxonomy (NCBI): domain Eukaryota; kingdom Metazoa; phylum Chordata; class Amphibia; order Gymnophiona; family Rhinatrematidae; genus Rhinatrema; species Rhinatrema bivittatum. The sequence goes on along the minus strand of NC_042616.1, from coordinate 124,327,992 downwards.
CTAAGAAGATCCCATGCTACTGATGCAATTAAAAGCAGTGGCTATTCCCTAAGTGAACTTGATTAATAGCCATTAATGGACTTCTCCAAGAACTTATCCAAACCTTTTTTGAACCCAGCTATACTAACTGCACTAACCACATCCTCTGGCAATAAATTCCAGAGCTTTATTGTGCACTGAGTGAAAACAAATTTTCTCCGATTAGTCTTAAATGTGCTACTTGCTAACTTCATGGAATGCCCCCTAGTCCTTCTATTATTTGAAAGTGTAAATAACCGATTCACATCAACTCGTTCAAGACCTCTCATGATCTTAAAGACCTCTATCATAAATAAATAAATAAATTAAATAAATCATATCTCCTCTCAGCCATGTCTTCTCCAAGCTGAACAGCCCTAACTTCTTCAGCCTTTCCACTTAGGGGAGCTGTTCCATCCCCTTTATCATTTTGGTTGCCCTTCTCTGTACCTTCTCCATTGCAACTATTATCTTTTTTGAGATATGGCGACCAGAATTGTACACAGTATTCAAGGTGTGGTCTCACCATGGAGCGATATAGAGGCCTTATGACATTTTCCGTTTTATTAACCATTTCCTTCCTAATAATTCCTAACATTCTGTTTGCTTTTTTGACTGCTGCAGCACACTGAGCTGACGATTTTAAAGTATTATCCACTATGATGCCTAGATCTTTTTCCTGGGTGGTAGCTCCTAATATGGAACCTAACATCATGTAACTATAGCAAGGGTTATTTTTCCCTATATGCAACACCTTGCACTTGTCCACATTAAATTTCACCTGCCATTTGGATGCCCAATCTTCCAGTCTTGCAAGGTCCTCCTGTAATGTATTACAGTCCACTTGTGATTTAACTACTCTGAATAATTTTGTATCATCCGCAAATTTGATAACCTCACTCATCATATTCCTTTCCAGATCTTTTATATATATATTGAAGAGCACCGGTCCAAGTACAGATCCCTGAGGCACTCCAGTGTTTACCCTTTTCCACTGAGAAAATTGACCATTTAATCCTACTCTCTATTTCCTGTCTTTTAACCAGTTTGAAATCCACAAAAGGACATCGCCTCCTATCCCATGACTTTTTAATTTTCGTAGAAGCCTCTCATGAGGGACTTTGTCAAACGCCTTCTGAAAATCCAAATACACTATATCTACCGGTTCACCTTTATCCACATGTTTATTAACCCCTTCAAAAAAATGAAGCAGATTTGTTAGGCAAGACTTCCCTTGGGTAAATCCGTGTTGACACACTGTTCCATTAAATCATGTCTTTCTATATGCTCTATGATATTTATTTATTTATTTATTTAGCAGTTTTTTATATACAGAGGTACAGCAGAAATCGCCTTCACTCCGGTTTACATTTACAACAACCTGTTACATTTAAAGCATTTTAACAATAGCTGAAACTGGTTCCGAACAGCAACTTAGTCCAAAACAATATCTGCAATATAATGAGGTATATATCAGTTTCAAATTATGCGAGGGGGGAATTGAAAAAGGGAAGACTAGATAAGGTTTCAGTAAATCAATATAGTAGTCATTGGAAAGATATTGCATGCCCGAAGTGGAAATGCAATGGGTGGGGACTGTTGACTTATCCTATGCCATCTTTGAGAGTATGGCTGAATAGCCATGATTTGAGTTCTTTTTTGAAAGATTTAATGTTTTTTTGTGAACTCAGGTGTTGAGGTAAAGAGTTCCATAATTTCGGGCCAATGATGGAGATGGCTCTGTTTCTTGTGGATGACAGTTTGGCTAGCGGTAGAGATGGTACATCAAGATGTAGTTTACTTGTTGATCTAGTCATACGTAATGACCTGTGTATATGTATTACATTGGCCAGGGCTGTGTTGTCTGCTTTATGGATTGCATTGTGTAGAATTATAAGCCAGTGTAGATTGTTGAGCACGGGGGTGATGTGGTCTGATTTCTTTTTACCAGTCAGGACTCTGGCAGCGGCATTCTGAAGTAACTGGAGTGGTCTTAATGTCGTTTTTGGTAGTCCTATCAGGAGAGAGTTGCAGTAGTCAAGGCTGGTGAAAATGAGGGCTTGTAAAACGGTTCTGAATTCATGGAGGTGCAGCATTGGTTTTAGGTGTTTGAGTATTTGGAGTCTATGGAAGCCTTCTTTAGTTCTTGTTGCAATGTATTTTTTGTAGTTTAGTTCTCTGTCAATCCATATGCCAAGGTCTTTTATGTTGTCTTTAAGTTGTAAGCAGATGTTATCAATTTGGAAGGGTGGTGTGGTTATTGATCCTGAATTTTTTCTTATGATTAAAATGCATTTGGTTTTGCTCATGTTTAAACATAATTTTAGATTGTTTATCATATTTCGAAATGCATCAAGGTGTGAGACTGCTCTTGCCATAGCATCTTCTATAGTGGAAGTGATTGGAATGAGGAGTTGTATGTCGTCAGCATACATGTAGAAAGTTATACCTAGGCTTGTTAGGAGTTGGCACAAAGGTAGTGGGTAAATATTAAAGAGTATAGGCGATAGAGCAGACCCTTGTGGCACTCCTGTTTCAAGGGGGATGGCATCGGATGAGTTGTTGTTGAAGGAGACTTTGAAAAACCTGTTTTTAAGGAAGGAAGTGAACCAGCCTAGGATTTTGCCAGCGAGCCCAATGGTTTCTAGGCTAGATAATAGCCTCCTGTGGTCAACTGTGTCAAAGGCTGCGGAAAGATCGAGGAGGATCAGTAGGTGGCCTATTTTGTATCGAAACCTCTTAGTAAGGTATCAGAAAGGTTGAGTAGCAGGGTTTCTGTGCTGAGGTTTTTCCTGAATCCGTGTTGGGAGGGATGAAGTATTTTGTGATTGTCAAGGTGTTCATTGACTTGTTTCAAAACCGCCTTCTCCGTCAATTTAGCAAGGAGGGGTAGGTTTGATATTGGGTGATAATTGTTCAGGTCTTCTGGGTTAAGGTTTTTCTTCTTTAGTAATGGTGTGATTGTGGCGATTTTTAGATTGGTAGGGAGTAGTTTCCACTATTTTTCCCGGCACTGAAGTTAGGCTCACTGGTCTAGTTACCCGGATTGCCCCTGGAGCCCTTTTTAAATATTGGGGTTACATTGGCCACCCTCCAGTCTTCAGGTACAATGAATGATTTTAATGATAGGTTACACATTTTAACTAATAGATCAGAAATTTCATTTCTGAGTTCTTTAGTACCCTAGGATGCATACCATCCGGTCCAGGTGATTTGCTACTCTTTAGTTTGTCAATCTGGCCTACTACATCTTCCAGGTTCACAGTGATTTTCTTCAGATCGTCTGACTCATCACCCCTGAAAACGATCTCCGGAACTGGTATCTCCCCAACATCCTAATTAGTAAACACGGAAGCAAAGAATTCATTTAGTTTTTCTGCAATGGCCTTATCTTCCCTAAGAGCCCCTTTAACCCCTCGGACATCAAATGGTCCAACTGACTCCCTCACAGGTTTCTTGCTTTGGATATATTTTAAAAAGTTTTTATTATGAGTTTTTGCCTCTATGGCCAACTTCATTTCAAATTCTCTCTTCGCCTGTCTTATCAATGTTTTACACTTAATTTGACAATGCTTATGTTTTATCCTATTTTCTTCAGATGGATCCTTCTTCCAATTTTTGAAGGATTTTTTTTGGCTAAAATAGCCTCTTTCACCTCGCCTTTTAACCATGACGGTAATCGTTTTTCCTTCCTTCCACCTTTCTTAATGCGTGGAATACATATGGACTGCGCCTCTAGGATTGTATTTTTAAACAATGTCCAAGCCTGTTGAACACTTTTAACCTTTGCAGCTGCACCTTTCAGTTTTTTTCTATTTTCCTCATTTTATCAAAGTTTCCCTTTTGAAAGTTTAGTGTTAGAGCTGCAGATTTACTTATTGTCCCCCTTCCAGTTATTAGTTTAAATTTGATCATGTTATGATCACTGTTGCCAAGTGGCCCCACCACCGTTACCTCTCTCACCAAATCCTGCGTTCCACTAAGAATTAAATCTAAAATAGCTCCCTCTCTTGTTGGTTCCTGAACCAATTGCTCCATGAAGCAATCATTTATTACATCCAGGAACTTTTATGTCTCTAGCAAGTCCTGATGTTACATTTACCCAGTCAATATTGGGGTAATCGAAATCTTAACAAGAAAAAGGGGCCAAAAAATTATTGCTATTTAACACAAGCCTAAATGACGGTGTTAGCAAGCTTGCTGACACCGTCATTTAGGCTTGTGTTAAAAAGCAAGCTTGCTGACACCGTCATTTAGGCTTGTGTTAAAAAGCAATTATTTTTTGGCCCCTTTTTCTTGTTAAGGTTTATACTTGGGTTGCCATATTGACTCTCTTTGATATTAAATTTGTGGTAATTGAAATCTCCCATTATTATTGCACTGCCAAATTGGTTTGCTTCCCTGATTTCTCTTAGCATTTCATCATCTGTCTGACCATTTTGTCCAGGTGGACGGTAGTATACTCCTATCACTATACTCTTACCCAACACACATGGGATTTCTACCCATATAGATTCTACTGCGCATTTAGTCTCTTGTATGATCTTTATCCTGTTGGACTCTATACCCTCCCGGACATAAAGTGCCACAACCCTGCCAAGTTGATTCTCCCTATCATTGCGATATAATTTGTACCCTGATATAGCACTGTCCCATTGGTTATCCTCCTTCCACCAAGTTTCTGTGATGCCAATTATGTCAATCTCATCATTTGCTGCTATGCACTCTAACTCTCCTATCTTACTTCTTAGACTTCTGGCATTGGCATACAGACATTTCAAAGTGTGTTTTTTGTTTGTTTTAACAACCTGCTTTTCAGTTGTTTGGGATAATTCGGAAATCATTAGCTTTGGAGATTTTTTATATATAGGCATATGGACTATGTTTGCTTTTATGGAACCTCTCTGTTGGGATGCCCTAACTCTCCTGTTTCATTAGTATCCTTCAAGGATACATTTCTCCGAACCATGCACTGCTGAGTGACTGTCGGCTTTCCACCTTGTTCTAGTTTAAAAGCTGCTCTATCTCCTTTTTGAAAGTTAGTGCCAGCAGCTTGGTTCCACTCTGGTTAAGGTGGAGCCCATCCTTTCGGAAAAGTCTCCGCTTTCCCCAAAAGTTTCCTCAGTTCCTTACAAAGCTGAATCCCTCTTCCCTGCACCATCGTCTCATCCACGCATTGAAACTCTGGAGCTCTGCCTGCCTCTGGGGACCTGCACGTGGAACAGGAAGCATTTCAGAGAATGCCACTCTGGAGGATCTGGATTTTAGCTTCCTACCTAAAATCCTAAATTTGGCTTCCAGAACCTCTCTCCCACATTTTCCTATGTCGTTGGTGCCCACATGTACCACGACAGCCGGCTCCTCCCCAGCACTGTCTATAATCCTATCTAGGTGACGTGTGAGGTCTGCCACCTTCGCACCAGGCAGGCAAGTTACCAGGCAGTCCTCACGTCCACCAGTCACCCTGCTATCTACATTTCTAATAATTGAATCACCAACTATGATGGCCGGCCTAACCCTTCCCTCCTGGGCAGTAGCTGTCAGACTCGTCACAGATCTCCAACATTGCCAGGCTAGCTTACCAGTTACAAATTTAGCAACATCAACTGAATAAGATGGCCAATTATAATCAGGGCATGGCCGCCCATCCTGTTCCTGTGGACCAACTCCATCATCTCCAGTATGGCCTAATACTGCCATGCTTCATTTGCCTCCTCCTCAAAGATATAAGGGGAATCTCACCAAATGTAGAGGCTTCCTGAATGTCTGATTCAATTCAAATTTCAATCATCTTTCTTTCCATCTGATCACACCAAGATTACCTATATCTTGTCCTTGCTGGGTGGTTTTACCCTAGTCTGGGCTTTGCCTCTCTAGTTTATGGTAGATTAGATTTTTCGGGACCTTCTCTACTCTAATGTGGTAGTATTTCTGGACAATATCCTGGTCTTTCCAAAGTGATTGCAAGAACATCAAGATCATGTAAAAAACGTCTCCAGAGGCTCTGCAAGCACCACCTTTATGCAAAGTTAGAAAAATGCACCTTCGAACAGGAGGATCTTTGTTTCCTTGGCTATATCATCTCCCAGCAAGGCCTACACATAGACCCGGAGAAACTGAAAGCCATTCTGGAATGGCCCCAACCTGTAGGCCTCAAAGCCTTGGAGTGCTTCCTCAGGTTTGCAAATTACTACAAGCAATTCATTCATAGTTACTCTACATTAGTCACCCTCTCAGCATTCTTACAAAAAGGGGCGCAGATACAAAGAATTGGACTGACAGTGCTAGTCGGGCATTTCAACATCTCAGAAAAGAATTAATCTGTGACTCATACCTGCAAAATCCAGACCCTTCCAAGCCATTCATACTGGAGATAGATGTTAATACCATTGGTGTAGGGCTGTCCTTTTGTAGCACAACAATCATGGAAACCTTGTGACCTGCTCCTACTGCTCTAAAAAAAAAAAAGTACTTCCATAGAGAGAAATTACACCATTGGAGATTGTGAATTGCTAGCAGTGAAGCTGGTTCTAGAAGAATTGTGACAGCTGCTTGAAGGGGCAAGACACCCTGTAATTATCTTCACAGACCACAAGAACCTGGAGCACTTAGCACAAAGTGCAATGGTTGAATCCTCAGCAAGCCCGCTAGTCCTTATTTTTCAACCAGTTCAACTTTGAACTGCAGTATCGCCTGGCCGAGAAAAACCAAAGAACCAATGTCCTCTCATGCTCTTTTGATCCTAAAGGCTCCCTCGAGCCCCCACAACATATCATTGACCTGGCAAGGATTATGGTGGAGGCTGCATAGACAGTTGCTGTAGAGAAAATGGTTGTTCCTCAATGAATACATCAGAAAGCTCTTCATTGGGCTCATGACTTCCATTTGGCAGGGAATCTTGACATCATCAAACTCTGGAGTTCATTTTTCACCATTACTGTTGGCCTCAGATGAAATCCCAAGTAAAGCGATATGTAGAGTCTTGCCCTACATGAGTAATGAACAAGAGTCCTTAAATTTGACCTTGGGGGATGTTACAGCTGCTGCCTGCCCCCAGGAACCCTGGATTCAATTGGCCACTGACTTCATCACTGACTTTCCCCTCTCATGTGGCAACACCACTATATGGGTAGTCGGAATCGATTTTCTAAAATGGCCCATTTTATGCCTCTCCCTGGACTTCCTTCAGCACTTGAATTGGCAAAACTCTTCATCCAGCACATCTTCTGTCTGCATGGGCTTTCTCTCCATGTCCTTTTGGACCATGGAGTACAGTTTATGGCCTGCTTCTGGAAAGTCTATGCAAGAAGTTTGAGATTATTCTGGATTTTATGTCAGCCTATCACCCCCAGAGCAATAGGCAAACAGAGTGCACAAATCAGACCCTGAAGGCTTGCCTAAGAGCCTGCGTAAATCAACGCCAGGACAACTGGGTAACTCTACTCCCCTGGGCAGAGTTCTGCTACAATTATGTGAGCAACTTCACTGGCTCCCCACCTTTTTATGTGGTATTTGGCCATCATCCTCAAACACCTAATCCTGTCCCGGTCTCCATCATCTGCTTTACAGCCAATTTGATGGGACACAAACTCCAAGAATTTTGGCAGAAAACACACCATCTTTTGGAACAAGCAGTGAATGTTCTAAGAGGTAAGTAGAGAAGAGACACCACCCAGACCACAACACCAGCCTGACTTAGCACAAAAATCTACACCTTAAAACACCTTTGCTGAAGTTTGCCCCAAGATTTTTAGGCCTGTTTCCTATTGTGCAACAGATGGGGCCAGTAGCCTACAAACTCAAGTTGCCCGAGTTTCTACAGATTCATGATATGTTCCATATATCACTACTGAAACCAGAAATCTTGTCTTGGCCATCCAGACCACCTCTCAAGCCCACTGAAGTCAGGGTGGAGGAAGACACAAATACAAACTTGAAGAGATCTTGGATTCCCGAAAGATTCAGAACCAAATCCAGTACCTCATTGCATGGAAGAATTTTGGACCTGAAGAGAATTTCTGGGAGCCAGGCCTAAAACCTCCAAGCTCCACATTTGGTACATGAATTCCACAAGAGATTACCCCAGAAGCTCAAGGCCAGAAGACTGGGGAGGGGGCATTGAAGGAGGGGTACTTGGTACTGTTATGCTGCACAGTTTATGGAAAGGCCCCATGAGCTGCCTCTCTTACCACCGATGCTTCCAAGGCCTCCAGTGGCTGGGACACTGCTTCAGACTGCTGGGACCACTCCTCGAGGCTCGCAAGCTGTTGTGACGCCTGTGCACTACCAAGTTCCTGCTCCTACCGGGGCTTCCTCTAGGCATGCAGCTATACTTAAAGGACCCACAATGGGAAACTTGGTCCCTATGCCCTCTGACATCACCCGCTATCACTATATAAGGCTGCTCCAAACAAGCAGCAGGTACGTCAGCAACAGGTCTCCTGCCTTAGCAATATATGTTGCTCTTACATTCCTGGTTTTCCTGCATGTTCTTGGTTCCTGCTTTGCCTAGTTCAGCCTTGCCTCGTCTAGCTTGTCTCATCCAGCCTCATCCCCTTCTCCTTGTCTCAACCAGTGCCTTTGTGGGTCTTTGTCCATTTCAGCCTGATCTCCTGCTGTCAGTCTCTTGCTTTGGACATGACCATGATTGTCTGCCACCTGGACCTTACCTCTTGCCTTGAACCCAAACATGCTTGCTTGCCATCTGCCCTGACCTTGGCCTTTTTCCGGTATTTTCAGTCTGATGCCTGTCCCCTGGACTCCTGTTCTCTCTTCTGCCATAGGGCCCCACCTAAGTCCTGCCAGCTAACAGAACGCAAGGGCTCAACCTGTGGGTAAGTCATCTGGTATAGGCAAAGCTCTAGTCTGCCCCGCTTCAAGGCGCATTTGCCAGTTGTCGACATGGGCTTCGTTGGTTTGTCCATGAAGCTGCATCAACTACGCCACAGCACAAAGGGCTCACTTCCACGCTGCTCATCACAATTAAACTGCTTCTTGGGGAGTTGTGAGGCTGTGACTTGTTCTTATTGTGCTCCTTTTCTAAGTATTGCAGCTTAGATATCAGTGACTAGAAAGAGGTTTTACTTCATCTCCAGGATGTTGAAAAAGAATGTGAGAGTGTCCCACCCTATTCAAGACTAGCTTGGGTACATTCCATTCATCTGGACTGGTCTGACTGGACAAAGAGGAAGGTGAAATTAGGTCTTTCCTGATAATTTACTTTCCTTGAGTCCAATCCAGAACCCTCCCTGTGCTGCCAAACTTGCATATCTCTTCAATCACAATCTGAGATGTTCATTAAGGGATGCAGATGTTATTCTGCTTTTAAGCAGGTGAGCTCTTTCCTTATGTTTATCAAACTCTCTATTGCTTCTATCTCCTTATTATTCAGGAAGTCCTTTGGTCCTTTAAAAAAAAGATATATACATAATAACTAGAAATCTAAAAACAAAACAAAACAAAGATAATGTTGGTTAGTTTGTATTGATGTCATCCATAGTTAGCTTGTAACAGATAATACCGATTGGCTGAGGTCAGCACGGATGCATAAAAAGGGTAACATCAGCGAACGTGTTAATGTCTATCTCTGTTTGCTGGTCTGTGATCATACCTCATTTGTTTGAACTGGTCTGACTGGACTCATAGAAAGGATATTATCAAGTAAGACCTAATTTCACCTTTTCCTTCCTGTCTCATCTGTCTTAATGAGACAGATTCCAAGAGCGGGCTAGAGAGAGGGGCCTAGCGCGGCGCCCCATTTGCCTTGCTTCTAATTTCCAGTGTCCAGTGGTATCCAAGTCACCCCCTGAGGTGGCAACAGTACCAGAAGAGGCTGTGCAAATAGACTGCCTCAAGTTATCTGCTGAGGAAAAGCAGAGATGCCGATGCCTCAACTTGTGCTTGTATTGTGCAGCATCTGGTTACTTTGTAACGTGGGTCATGCTTCCTTGTTTTCCTTTGTATGATCATATTCTATTGAAATAGCATATGAAATAAATGTTAGATTTCTTTCTTCACAAGGTCTCATTTTGGAATCCTTTCTTGCCACTTTTAAACAAACTGTAACCCTTTCTCCACCTGAGATCATAGCACTCATCTTTTTAAAAGCAGTTTGTTAGACCCTAACTGTTGTGGAAACGTGGGTAGCGGTTCCATCTCTGGTGTTTTCGTGTGCCCCTGGGCCCCGATACAACCACAGAGGAGCTCCGGCAAGCACCGAGGCAGGTGAGAGGTGCCCCAGCATGGATTGAAGAAGGAAAAAATGATGACCTCGACCACAGCCACACCTGTACAGAGCAGAAAGACCCAAACAACGCCCTGTTGGTCTCATGAGTGGTCCTCAGACTACTCCAAGCCCTTTCAGACCTGCCGCATGGAGCAGCAACTGCGACAGGGTGGTCAGTGGTCAGAGGATGAGGACATCAAAGATGAAGACTTGAAGTGAGACTAGACTCAGGATACGTGAAGTGGAACATCACTTTGAATAGGAAGTAAAATGAGACTTCAATACATGAAGAGATGCAATCTGAATACGAGGAGTGAAGAGGAACTCTGGTCACATATAAGAAGAAACTCTGGAAGGCCATGAGTTGCTTGAAGAAGACTTAGTCAGTACCGGACATCACGCGCCCTACACAACACTAACTGCACTAAGCACATCCCCTGGCAACAAATTCCAGAGTTTAATTGTGTGTTGAGTGAAAAAGAACTTTCTCCGATTAGTTTTAAATGTGCCACATGCTAACTTCATGGAGTGCCCCCTAGTCCTTCTATTATCCGAAATAATAAATAACTGATTCACATTTACCCGTTCTCAACCTCTCATGATTTTAAAAACCTCTATCATATCCCCTCTCAGCCGTGTCTTCTCCAAGCTGAAAAGTTCTAACCTCTTTAGTCTTTCCTCATAGGGGAGCTGTTCCATCCCCTTTATCATTTTGGTCACCCTTCTCTGTATCTTCTCTATCGCAACTATATCTTTTTTGAGATGCGGCAACCAGAATTGTACACAGTATTCAAGGTGCGGTCTCACCATGGAGCAATATAGAGGCATTATGACATTTTCCGTTTTATTCACCATTCCCTTTCTAATAATGCCCAACATTCTGTTTGCTTTTTTGACTGCGGCAGCACACTGAACCGACAATTTCCATGTGTTATCCACTATGACGCCTAGATCTCTTTCTTGGGTGGTAGCTCCTAATATGGAACCTAACATTGTGTAACTATAGCATGGGTTATTTTTCCATATATGATTCACCTTGCACTTATCCACATTAAATTTCATCTGCCATTTGGTTGCCCAATTTTCCAGTCTTAAAAGGTCTTCCTGCAATTTATCACAATCTGCTTGTGATTTATCTACTCTGAATAATTTTGTATCATCTGCAAATTTGATTACCTCACTCATCATATTTCTTTCCAGATCATTTATAAATATATTGAAAAGTACGGGTCCCAATACAGATCCCTGAGGCACTCCACTGCCCACTCCCTTCCACTGAGAAAATTGTCCATTTAATCCTACTCTCTGTTTCCTGTCTTTTAGCCAGTTTGTAATCCACGAAAGGACATTGCCACCTATCCCATGACTTTTTACTTTTCCTAGAAGCCTCTCATGAGGAACTTTGTGAAATGCCTTCTGAAAATCCAAATACACTACATCTACCGGTTCACCTTTTTCTACATGTTTATTAACTCCTTCAAAAAAGTGAAGCAGATTTGGCTGTAAACCCACTATAGGTACTCACTAAGGTCATAATATTGATCCAGTAGGGCCTGCTCATAAAAAGGAAGTAGTACTTCTGCTGTGATAGCATTGTTATCTGGAGCAGCCATCCTGGCTCAGTTAGGCAAAGAGCATGAGCATATGAGGGATTCCTTTTTATAGTCTATATAGCATTATCACTAGGATGATGTCTTTGAGCCTTTTAAATAGACCACATCTGTTTTTGCTCCCTTGGTACAATTGATAGATTTTACATTCTCTCTTCTCGTAATTAGCATCTATTTTATAAAAAGGCCATGAAGAGTGAATGGCTATGTTCAGTCTTGTGGCTCCAGATGTGTTCTTTTGTTTGTGTGAGCCATGCTTAGCAATCTTAGACATCAGTATTACTCTACAGAGGTTGAAAAGCAGGAAGTGAGAAGGGCTTGCTGTAACAGAGGTCACTTTCCCAGTGTGAATAATGAATGTGATAGGCAAGTTCCTAGTGTCCTGGCAAGGGTGAAATAAAAAAAGGCAGCACCCCCTTATGAGTACATGGATGCTGGAAATGCTGTGAGCCAGGTACTGCAGGAAAGAGGATATTCAGATGAAGACATTATGTGAGGCAGATAATGCAATATTTGCTTCTGATTCTACCTTTGATGTGCTATGTTGAGGTGTTGAAGACTGTTACAAATGGTGATACCAGGAAAGCGCTGTAGAGGTAGGCTAGTGAATGTTCTTTGTCAGGGAAATATGTCCTTTTCTAGCTGAGATGTCAATTCTGTACCTTAATGGACATGAGAACACAAATACTACAGATAGAGAGACTAGTGTACTTTTACATTTTGACACATGCTGTCCATGAATGTGAGCAATTGTTGATGCTTTGTAGTTTTCTGTGTCATTGCCAGTTGTTGATTTTCACAGCAAACTCCTTTTTCATGAGTGTGTGAGTGCTTCATTTTCCCTCATTATATCCCATGGGACTAGGATGAATAAATGTTCCAGAAAGTAAGTAAAAGAGGTACTGTGAAAAGTGTGGAATAATTTTGTACTTCCTACTTGATGTTCTCAGTGGTGTCATTCATTAAGCATGCTGTGTGCTTTCTTTACCTTTTTTCTATAGGTGACTGACATCATTAGAGCAGTTTTGCATGTCCAAATTGAATAATGCATTCCACAACCTGGAGTAGGTCAGGCCCAAATACCTCATTATGGGGGTCCATTTACTAAGCTGCAATATTTTACTGCAGGAGGGGTGAAATATTGGGGGGGGGGGGGGTATTCCTACAATATTATACCCCTCCCCAGGAAAGTATCATGGCAGGTCCCTGCGATATTTTTTTCTTGTGGAAAAACTCCACAAGAAAAAATATTGCAGGGAACAGGACAAAAATGTAGGATGGTGACCCACTTCTCTGAGGGCTGCTGTTGATCTAAAGGGCCACACAGCCCAAAAATAACTCCCCTGAAAGCGACAAAATCACTCTGGGGGTCTTGGAGGGTACTATTTGTTACAAATTTGATGGGACCTGGGAACGGGCGGCTGGCGGGGGTGGGGAAGGACATCGGCACCGGCCTTTTATTTATTTATTTTTTTAGATTTCTGAGATGGGTGGGTTTTAGGAAAGGAGACTGCAGGCCTAGTCGTGCAGGAACGCGCATTTGGAGTTCAACTATGAAGGGGCTGTTTTAGGGCCCACAATCTTTTTTTTTTTTTTTCAAATCCTGGAGCTTGGCGTGGCTATATTCTTTTAAATATAGTTGGTTAAGTCTAAAGTTATCTGTGAAAATGTTCCCGGATAACTTTAGGCCTGCTCTCAGCACAGCTTGAGTTAGGCGAATAAATTATTCAGCCAACTGGAGTTAGCTGAAAAAGTTATTCAGTTAACTCAACCGCGCTCCAGAATACCCCATCACGCCCCTTTTCTTATTCAGCTAATTTTTAGCCAGATAATGACTTATCTAGCTAACTTTTAGCTGGATAAGCAAGGGGGAATATTCAAAAGCTGCCATTTAGTCGGACAACTTCTGAGTTATCTGGCTATAAATGGCTTTGACCTCATAATTTATAACTACAACAAAATATTGGTAATAGAATAAAATTAAACCTTCAGGAGCACCAGGTCACACTGCAACACTGCTATGCTTTTATGTATCCATGTGTACTAGATGCACTATAGTACTGTATAAAAACAATTTGAATGGTATTTGTGTATATACATTTTAATATTTTACGCCTTGTATTTCAATATTTCTTACGCCTTGTATCTCAATATATTTTATGCCCCGTTTTTCAGTATTTTCTATGCCTTGTTACCCCTGTACCATCTAGCCGTTATTTATTAGTTAAGCCACATTTTGTCTTAATCCTCTTCCCCTGTGGTATTTTAGTACCCTTTCTCCCTTATTACCTTCCTCTAGCTCCCTCGTTTATATTAGTTACTCCTCTTATCCTATTTTCCCCCTCTCACCCCCCTTGTTCTTTGGTTCCACTTTCGTTCCCTTGTTTCCCCCACCCTTGTTCTCTGTAATATGTTAAGTTATCTGTAAACCGATATGATGTACCCGCGAATACCGGTATAGAAAAGTTCTTAAATAAATAAATAAATAAATAAAATTGGATTTCAGTGTGTGGATTCTGACTGTGCTTGTTTGTGCTTTAAATATGAAAATAACCTAGTATCTATTGTCAAGCTTGTTAAAAGATGTATAATTCAGAAGGCAGTTGCATTTTTATGGTGTCATGCATTTACATTAGTATGGCTTAGTATGTGGCCACAATATGATGGTCTACTACTGTAAAACCAGTTACTAGAAACCAGGAAAGATACTCTCACTATGAAGCTAATGACCCTCAGTTACTGTTTCCTTTTCTGTTAATGGCTCATAATCTTCATTCCTATTTCAATAAAATATGAATTATTAAAGTTGTTTTTTCAGGGTTATATTGTTTGTTTTATAATTCTCTGCTAATTATTTTGTGGATGTAGACATGATAGCATAATTTACTATGTCCTTTTCATTCTCTTAAATGTGAAGGCAATGACAGGATGAGTGTCCAGTACACACCCATAGTGCAGTCACCAACCCTATTACGGATTGGCCCCAATATCAGACATCTCTCTCTGATTTCCAGAGCTCAGCCAGGTAATTGTTGAAGTATATATCAAAGCAATGGAGGAAAGTGTTTAGGAATGTTGTAAAGCTTGGAATTAGTACAGTGCACTTAGGGGGAAAAAAAGGGCCATGGGTTCATCTCCAGTACAATGAATATCAACTCTCAGTGCAGAGCTGGAAGTACTGTATGTTCATCATGCATAACGCACAGGCAAGAGATGAAAATATGATTCAAATCTCAGCAATTCAAGGTTCTCACATGTTACATTTCTAGTTACTGTAGATGGGGAAGTAACTCAAGGCCTGTTTTACTAAGCTTATTTCTCATAGTCACAAAATGAAAAAAAAGCCTTAATAAATCAAGCCCTTAGTCTACATGAACGGTAAAGCAAAAGAGTCGTCTTGAGGAAAGAGGGAGTGAACACATTATACTGGCAAGCCATTTCTTGGTTAGCTTGCTTTTGTAGACAGATTTGTTCTGAAATGGCATCGTATAATATAGTATATCCGGGGTGACCATTCTGATCCATGTCAAGGGGAACAGCCTGAGCCAGGCCTGGTTTTGCCCCATTGTGTATGTTAACTTGTAGTTGTGGTATTCCTAATAAAGCAGGCTTCCATTTCCATGCATGCAGTGGGATAAAATCAGAACTGGCTTAGCTTGTCCCCCTTGACATGGACCTGTATAGTCACCCTAATCATATCTAATGTATTTATAACATGTCTATCTTCATTTTAAATATGAAGTCTTGAATTATATTTTTTTACATTTACATTTCTTTGCTTTTAGTGTATGTGTAGACACGCACATGTTATAAAATTCACTTCCCGTGCGAGCATGAGCACCCGATTTTATATTGGCGTGCACATGTGCACGCAGCTGCCGACTCACATGTGCAAAGGGGAGATTTTATTTAGAAGCACGCAGCAATGCAATAGGCCTGGAAATGACTTCCTTAACCCCCTACCTTCTCTGCCTCCCTTTTCTCCTCTCCGCCTCGACCCCTAAACCCCCCCCAACTAACCTAATTTTTTTTTATTTTGGAATTTACCTACTTTCCCAAGCAGCGGTAAGTTCCACGCGCTGGGAGATATGCGTGTGGCCGGGCCGCTTTGAAAATGCACTCAACGCATGGGCGGCGCGGCCTCACACATATCTCCTGGTATTGGCGCACGCCGGGGAAATTAAAATTAGGCCGTTAGTGAATGATACATTTTGCCCATTGAATTCATGTATAAACATCATTATGAAGGCTTTGATGGATGACATTAGTGCATTTCTTCTAAGATGACGAAGCTGTCACTGAATAATCAGTATATACCAGTATCCCTTAAAATTGCATCATATGCCTTTTTTTTTAAAAAAAAAAAGCAGGTGCAGATATATATGATCTTAGTAATTTTTGTCCAATTTTGGCATTTCCATTTTTAGCAAAGTTCCATGAAAAAGTGGTTTTGAAGCAACTTCAGACTTTTATTGATGAACAGAACTGACTTGATAATTATTAGTTTGGCTTTTGGAAAGCCGATAATGCTGAAACACTATTGTTGTAAATTATAAATATTTTCCATCAAGGATTCGAAAATGGATCATCGTTTTTTCTAGTATTATTGGACATATCATCAATGTTTGATATGTTTAATCATTCCATTTTGATTCAGCATTTGAAGAATAAAGGCTTTGCAACATTTGTACTAGATTGATTTAATTATACAACCCACCCTGAACTATTCGGTGGGATGGGCTATAAATAATTTTAAATAAATAAATAGCTCCTTACTCTCTAAGGGCCGGATTTTAAAAGCCCTATGCGCGCCTGGCCTATTTTAAAAAGGCCCGGCGATGCGCGTAAAGCCCCGGGACGCATGTAAGTCCTGGAACTTGCAAAAAGGGGTGTTCCGGGGGCGGGAAGTAGGTGGGATGGGGAGCCATTGCCGCAGTGTTCAAGGATCGCGTGCTGGCAGGCTGCCGACACATGCAACTTGCTCCTGCCCAGAGGCAGGCACAAAAGGTATGATATAACTTTTGGGAGGGGGTTAGAGTAGGGCTGGGGGGGAAAGGTCAGGGTAGGTGGAAGGCAGCGCAGCTCGGCGCACGCAGGATGCACAATTGTGCACCCCCTTGGGCGCGCTGACCCCTGATTTTATAACTTTTGCGCGCCTGTGCAAATAAGTTATAAAATCAGGTGTACATGTGCGCGCGCCAGGTAGCATGCACACATGTACGCCCGCGCTCACCATTTTAAAATCTACCCCTAAGTGATTTCAGAAGGTAGTTGTGCTGGTCAACAATCATCTTTATTTCTGATTAAAACTGGTGTCCTACAGGGTTCTGCACTTTCAGTGACTCTATTTAATATTTAAATTTTTCCCTTATGTTAGCTGCTTGCCAATTTGGGCATTGATTATAGGTTCTACACTGATGGTATTCAGTTGTATGTATGTATTTGCCCAAATGTTGAAATGGCTCTTTCTAAAGTAAGTAATTGCATTGGTGCATTGCAAAATTGGTTCACTGAGCATAGGTTGGTACTTTGTGTGAAAAAGAAGAGGTTCTGTATTTGGCAAGGAGTCCTGTAGTTGACATTCCTGCTGAAATTTCTTTCAAGAATTTATGAAATTTATGGAATGTGAAGATTCCAATTGTAAAGCAAGTATGAGATCTGGGATTTATGTTGGATCCTTCCCTTTCAGTGCAAGCTCAGGGCTAGTGAAAACTTCCTTTTATAAGCTTCAGATGTTACATCAGCCCTTTTATCTGAGAGTGATTTGAAGACAGTGATGCACTGTTTGGTAGCATCATTTATTAACTAGTGCAACTTGTATGTGGCTTGCCATATTCTACATTAAGGGCCAGATTTTAAATCTTATGCGTGGGCGTAGATTTGTTTGCGCAACCCGGCGCGAACAAATCTACGCCCAGTTTTATAACATGCGCACACTGCCGTGCGCATGTTATAAAATCCAGGGTCGGCGTGCGCAAGGGGGTGCACACATGTGCACCTTGCGCGTGCTGAGCCCTGATGGCTTTTCCCGTTCCCTCCAAGGCCACTCTGAAATCGGAACGGCCTTGGAGGGAATTTTTTTTCTGGGCCCCCCCCCCCCACCTTCCCCTCCCTTCCCCTATCTAACCCACCCCATCCCTAACTAAATCCCCCCCTACCTTTACAGCAAAAGACCGCACTTGACCCCGCCCCAGACCACTCCTACCTTTGCAGCACAGGCCTCACTTGACCCCGCCCCAGACCACCATCACGCCCCCATCCACACCCCCGAACCACCCCCGAGCCGCCGCCACGTCCCCGGCCATGACCCCGAGCCGCCGTCTCACCCCCGGCCTTGCCCCCGGACCGCCCCTTTTTGCAAGCCCCAGAACATACAGGCGTCCCGGGGCTTGCACACGCCGCCAAGCCTATGAGAAATAGGTTCGGTGCGCGCAGGGGCAGATTTTCTCAGGTTACATGAAAATCTGCCCCTAAGAGCCTTACAAATTGTGCAAAATATTGCCACATGGATTAAATTGGTTGCTAAGACTGATCATATTTCCCCTGTGTTAGAGGTTACATTGGCTCCTGATATGCTCAAAAGTAAAGTTTAAGATTATAATGTTAGTGTTTAAAGCAATTCATAGTTTGGCCTTAGGCTATTTCAGTTCAGCTCTAACAATTTGCTAACTAGTACATATGCTGAAGTCACCATTTTTAAACTTGTTGGAAGTACTATCTGTTTGGACTGTTCATTTAATTGAGTCAAGATAGAGTGTAGTGGGTCCATTTTTATGGAATATTCTGCCCGATAAGTTATAAGTTTATAAGTTCAAGAAGCTGTTAAAAGCACATATATTTTTACAAGCTTTTGAGGAGCTGAATTAGAGAGCTGTTAGCCTTGCTGTCTTTGGCTGATTTTTATTGAAGCAGTAGTATTTGAGGATATGTTATGTGTATCTTTTAGATTGGTGTTTTAGTTAGTTATGTTTGGTAAATATTTAAATTGTTTATGGTTTTAGGATATATTTTTTATTGTTAAGTTGTTTTGAGAAATTAATAGTGAATGTTGTCTAATCTGTTTAGAATTGTGGATAAACAAAGTTTTTCTAAAATAAATAAATGTTTACCAAGTGATACCTGGTGAATATAACATTAAGGGTAGGTTATCGTCTCTCTGTTTAGTATCTGGGTTTTTATTAATGGAAACAAGGTGTCAGAGCTTGGGTTATGGCCCAGAATATTTGAAGTTTGGGGGAGCAAAGTAATATCAAATATGGCAGATGTCAGTTGTTTTAATGTTTTTTTATTTATGTGGTATATTGTATTTTATGTGTATTGGCTGTATAAATGTGGTGCTTAAATACTTCATTGTAAATCACCTCAGACGTTCCATCAAAACCCAAACAATTAGGCTCCTTTAATTCTGAGTTGGACTTCTTATCATAATTGTTTTATGCGTTAATATATCTATAATCAACCTAATTTATTTGCTTTCTTTTTCATTCTGTTACATTTCAAGCTGCTGAGAAAAAGACTGTGCCCTCTACAACAAAATTTCGAGCGCCATATTTCCCCAGACAGTTGCCTTCATTTTACAAAACATCAACAGGTAAATGTATAACTCATCAATTATATAATGGGCTGAATATCATAGACTAGTCTGATTTGGAAGTGCTGTGGACATATTATTCACAGCTCCTAAGAAAATTGATGGCATTATTAGATAAAGTCTATAGACTAGGGATTATCATATGAGTAGATAGAAAAAAATAGGAGGAAAAAAGGCAAGTCCACAGTGGACACCTGTTAAGTGTTCTGCTTATACTGTTCTCATTCTCAAGGTATATATGACCGGATACTCTATACGTCTATAACACTGACCGTTGACATTTTTGACAGACCCTGTTAACAATATGCTAACGTATGAAAGCACTTTATAGGGGAAATAATGGGAAGAAAAGAAGATTGTTTAATCTTCATTGAAATGCATTCATGTGAAGCAACTTTTTGGAGTTATAGATTTGGTCTAAGGATAGAAAGACTTTCTCAAGAGAAAGAATTGACAGCTTTTCTGTAACAAAGTATTTTCCATTAAAGTTGATTGCACAGAGTTGTGCAGGGATGAGGAAAAGTAGTTGGCCTGTGATTAACATTCTGTGGTACTAATTGGGATTCTACATTTGATTTCCTACTCTCATTCTTGCTCATTTGGGCCAGTCAAGTTGAGAAGCTCTACCAAAGTAGATCCTGTGGCCCATGGGAAAAGGTAAAGCCAAATACTGGCCTAAGAAGATACCTGGTGATTCACCAAAGAGAAGCACTGCAATTATAAATTAAGTGGTTGAGTTACAGAGAGGGCAATTTTCAAAGGCCATTTACTTGGATAAATTGGCTGTTTGAAAATTGCCAAGCCTTTATATGAATAAAAGTACATGTGCGGATCAACATATAAAAACACGTACTTTTATTTGCATTCACAGTATCCCAGGGGCATATTTAGGTTGGGGGAGGGAAATAACACATACAAATTATATTTTCAAATCTACATACATTATTTCCAAGGGAATATATACCTGCAGAATAATCAGGTGCAAATCTCTGCAGGAACTTTTTCCCAAGACAATTTTCAGAGTGAAAGTGTGATTGTACTTTCCTTTTGAAAACTGGTACAAAACCCATGGATAAAAATAACCCCAGACTTTGCATGAATGTGGGCAGATGTGAAAATTGGCCTATAAAAAGTACATAAAATTTTTAAATTGGTATTAGTGGTTTACTCACAGGGATGGTAACTTTCAAACTGATGAGCATGCGCACATTTGCATGCATACATCAGCCCATGTCCAGGTACAGGGCCATTTAATAACATATGTACACATATGTACACATGTTATAAAATAGCCTGGCTGCATGCATATGTGCACCAAATTTTAAGTGGACGTGTGCATGTGTGCACAAATATTGTTTCTATCGTGTAAATTGGGGAATTTTAAAAGGCACGCGTTGCCACCATTCCCAGTTTTACCAGTTCATTCCCATGTTCACCTAGTTAAGAGATATGTCCTCCAACCCCCCCTGGTTTGATAGCCTTTACTCCCCTCAGTTAGCCCTGACCCTTAAAACCCTGCAGATCTGCCTAGTTTTCTTTAAATTTTAACTTACATGGCATCCATAGCAGAAGTAAAGTTATGTGGCGGGGGCCTCAGCGTGCACCAGGTCACGTCAATATTTATGTGCACATCTTAAGTTCATGCCCTGAAACTTGTTGTCTATGGCCGGCGCCATTTTGCGCCGCCATTTTGCGCAAAATGGCACCGGCCGTAGACAACATGATTCGACTGCAGGAGGTCGTTCCGGACCCCCGCTGACTTTTGGCAAGTCTTGTGGGGGTCAGGAGGCCCCCCCAAGCTGGTCAAAAGTCCCTGGGGGTCCAGCGGGGGTCCGGGAGCGATCTCCTGCCGCGAATCGTTTTTCCGTACGGAAAAACCAAAGGTAGCGCCGGCGCCATTTCTACAAGCACCAGAGGTCCGAGAGTGGAAGATCACAGCGGGACCCTTCCTCTGGACCCCAGGTAATTTAAGGCATTTTGGGGGGGTTCGGGAGGGTGGGGGATTTATTTTAAAGGGTCGGGTGGGTTTTAGGGTTTTTTTAGTGTGCCAGTTTTCCCGCCCTCCCCTTTCCCCTCCCCCTTCCCCCGATTTACGATTTTTTGACGATAAATCGGGGGAATTGTTATTGTATCGCGGCTCTAATGATTTTTGACGATTTAAAATATATCGGACGATATTTTAAATCGTCAAAAAACGATTCACATCCCTATAAGGCACTACCAGAGTTATCCAAATACCTGACGGGACACTCCCTAAGTATGCCCAATGGATACATAGGACTCATTGTACCTCCTCTCTGCCAGATTACTTGAGAAAGAAACAGGAGTGAAGAGCTTGGGTTGATATCCACCACCTACTAAAAGGAAAAAGAAACATGAAGAAGTCATAGTGAGTGTCCTTAGATAGCAAGAGCTGATATGGAGCTGATGTTTCTGCTAGTATTGTAGGTGTTCTAGCTATCTTTGTCCCTTTGGTCATGCACATGTAGAGGTTCAAGGAAGTGCTTAATGGTTTTCAGTAATAGATAGCTAACCATTTAATGTGGTGGCTCTTGCTACTCATTCATTTCCTGTGTTGTCTTGCCTGGCCTATGTTGTAGTATTCCTGGCATGTGTGGAAAAGGTAGTGTATATGGGTTAAATGTTGACCTAAAAGTGGAGTATCACCCGACAGCCAGTCTCTGCACTAACAGTCTCTCTGAAATAGTTTGAAGAGGGCAAAGAGATACAGGTTAAGAAATCCAAGCAAGACCCTGGTCACCTCACAGCTACATTCATAATGTTCCTTTGTGTGTCACACATCACACATTCAGGGAAATTTATCTTGTAGAAAACCCCTTCCCAATCACTAGATGGTGTTGACAGTTGTGCAATAGATTGCATCCATCATGTTAGATATGCTAGCTATTTATGGAATTCTGGTCCTGCCATTGTAGACTCTGATTATTGTATTGGATATAAATTCCAATTTGTCTTTGCAAAGCTTAGTGGAAGCATCTGGAGAAGCTGGTTTGCTGCATGCCACCAACTACAGCCTCACAGACCAATTTTAAAATGAGTGTGCACGCACCCATACATTTGCATATCGGCACGCGAGTGGAGATAACGTTGTCATTTTAAATCATGCAGTCCTGCATGCGTATAATTTAAATATATCTACTGTGTGTAAGTATGCTCCTAATTTTAAGAGGTTATTCGAGCAAACCTACTTTCATATATCTTCTTTGCTGGCTTTAATGCACATATTTATTTATTTATTTAATAACTTTTATATACCGGCATTAGATAGGCACATCATGCCGGTTTACATATTAACAAAAGCGAGGAAACTACATTATAACAGGGAGTGGGAGGGGATATAACAAACTGAGAAAGGCAAGAAATACAGAGTTGTGAACTAGTTAAATAAGTCAAAAATCAACAACAAGTGCAATAAATGCAACAACGGCAACTGGTAAAAACTTAACTCTAACCGAAGAGGCATAATCTTTATAAAGTGCGATGAGTAGATCGGGATACAATGGCGGAATTGGGTTCACAGGGGAGGAAGGATTAGTCAGGGTAGGCTTGATGGAATAGCCAGGTCTTCAATTTATATGTAAGCCGATTTTGAAACATGCTCGCACGAAGAACATTCCCAATTTTTCATTTAGTCCACCAGTTTGCCCAGTTAATATCAAGGTCTTCATCCTATCTGCCCCAGTTGACCCGTACCCCTCACCCTGTCCTGTAAGCCCGAAAACTCAAGATCTACAGACTTGCTTCTTATCAGGAGCAGCATGGATAACAAGCCACCACACGCTGCGGCCTCAGGTTTCAAATACAGAGTTGCACGTAGAACAGTTGGGCCCACCCCGGAATGCCCATGCCCCACCTCTTTTCCGCCCCCTTATATTTGGTGCTCACAGGTATATATGAGCATAAACCTCGGCTTTTAAAATTCACATTGCTCGCGCACAGCCCATATTTGTGAGCATAATTGCGCGCACAACACTATTAAAATTGACCTCTCAGTGTTTTCAAAAAAATCTAGAAAACAAGAAAATGTAATGAACTCAGCAGCTCAACAAGGCCAGATATGGAATGAGTCCTTTTGGACAGAGGATTGATATCATCCTTTAAATTCTCGACTAAGGCCTTTATGGTTTCTGGGCTCAAGTAGCAAGTACAGATTATTCCTCTCTCTGAAAGTCCTAGTAGACTGCTCCTGAACCTAAAAATGTGGGGATTCAGTGGTCTCTCTTTCCCCTCTGCAGATTGTCCTTCTCTGCTCTCTCTCTCTCCCTTTGCAGGGTGTCCTTCCCTTCTTGCTCTGTCCCTTTCTCCTCTGTTCTCATGCTTTTTCTACTCTGTCCTTCCCTTCTCTCTCCTTCACTCCTCTCCTCTTTGTACTTCCCTCTACTTCCCTTTGTCTGCTTCCTTCACTTTCCTCTCTTTTCCCCTCTCCTCCATTAACCTTTCTCCTTTTTCCTTCCTGGAGTATTTCTTACTGCAGCAATGAAATCTCCATGTTTGCCAGTGAATTATTTTTATAGGGGCAGCAGTCATCGCTTAATTTCTGTTCAGTAGGTGGTGATAAATTTTTGCCATTTGAATGCACATGCTAAATAGCGAGTTGTTTAGCGCCTGATATTCAAAAGATCTAGGCACCTAACTTTAAAACAGTTATGTGCCTAGATTGTTGCATGCCCTGGCCGCACTAAGGCCACGGCCGGGCCTGTTCACCTCTCTGTTCCCTCCGTGGGTCCCAGTCCCTCCTCGCTGGCTGCCGCGGCGAGTCACCACCGCTCCGGACGTCTTGCACCCACATCTCCAGCTCTGTCCAGCTCCCAGGCCTCACAGCGTGCTTCACGTCGGGGCTCCGCGGCCTCCTTGGCCCCACCCCTAGGTGCACGCATGCGCGCACAGCCCCAACCTTTAAAGGCACCACAGCGGGAAACCACTCCACGGCGCCCGGCAATAACGTCACCTGAGCCCTGTATATAAGGCAGGGCTCAGCAGCTCATTCTTCGCCTTGGCAAACGGGTCGTCACCTTGAGTTAAGCTAGCTGCCGTCCTTGTTCCTGTGCTTGTTCCAGTGTTCCTGCGTTCCTTGTTCCTGTGCTTGTTCCAGTGTTCCTGTACCTGTTCCAATGTTCCTGCGACTGCTCCTGGTTTCCTGTGGTCCTTCCTGTATTCCAGCATCTGTTCCTGAGTTCCTTTGTTCCTGAGTCCTGTTCCACGTTCCACTACCCAGGTTGTACCTCCTCGGACTGATACCTGGAACTGACCTCTGCCTGCTCTTGACCACGCTCAGACTGACACCTGGAACTGACCTCTGCCTGCTCTTGACCACGCTCAGACTGACACCTGGAACTGACCCTTCTCCTGCTTTTGACTATGCTTGGACTGATTCCTGGAACTGACCCTTGCTTTGGCTGACCATCCTCGGATGGATATCCTGGCTTTGACCCTTGCACTCCATTCGGACACTCTCTTCGCTTCTGTGACCACCAGGTCCGCCTGCTCTGACGCTGCCCTCGGCCTTTCTCCAGCTGGACCATTAGGCATTGCCTATCCTATTCGGAGGAACTTCAGTTCCTGCCTTGTACCTGTGGTCTCCGGTACTCTCTGTTCCGGTCTAGCTCACCTTTTCTCCGACAGCCGCACACCTCTACTCTTGGTGGGCACACCACTCCGTTATCTCTCCGGGAGACCCTCAGAGGCCCACCTAAGCCCAGGCAGTCCGGGAATCCAAGGGCTCAACCCGCAGAGCCCCCGGACCGTTATTGGTGAAGTTCCTGTTAGCCTCTGTCTCCTCATGTGCTCCGCCTCCTGGCAGCAGGCCCCCTGTGGGATCCCTCAGAGGGCCGTACCAATCCTGCACCAGGCCAAGGGTGCACCTCCAGCATAACATAGATCTGACCAATAGAAAGTTTCCCCCACTGAGCTCCAAAATTTAGGATCTAAGTTCAGAAATCATCAAAATTTTGGCATCTTAAAAATTGGCAAAGCCAGGGGAGAAGCCAGTTTGGGAAAATGAAGTTAGGAATTCAGTGCTGATTTCTAGCACTGGGCACCTCAGTTAGAAGCCTAAAGTTATGATAATCAATGGCAACCCTAAATTTATGGACCTCAGTTTCAAAGGCCTACAGTTTCATTTAGGTACCTATATTCAGCCCAAAAGACATCCCAAAACATCAACTATTATTTTACACTCTTATGTGGATTTGATCTAAAAGGTACCATATGGTTTTTATTTTTGTTTTGTTTCTATACAAGGTTGTTGTTCTTAATTTCTGACTTTTATTGATTTTTTTAAATTGTTTTTAGTTAGTCTTGTCCTATTCGTACCTTTTTATTTTAGTATTTAATATTTGTGTTTGCTGGTAGATTACTTGCTGGTAGATTCTTTTGTTGTATTTTTTACCTTGTTGATTTCATGTTATATTATGTATGTTTGATTTGTAATCCACCACAAACAATGGATACAAGCAGAATATACATTTTCTAAATACATTGAATATAGGCTCTTGAATTTTGGTGCTGAGTGAATATTGGCCTGTTAATGGTTAGGATACTAACTCTGAGGGAGCTCAACAAGCTCAAATTTGTATGCCATCTTTCCTATTTACATGTGCATGCATGTAAAATATTAGCATATATACATTCTATTGTTTTGCACCCGCAATTCTGTGTATGTTAAACCTTAAAGGATAATAAGTATTCCTAAACACCTAGTCAGAGGCCATGCACAATAAAATTGGTATTATTTGGGTAAAATAGCTGAATTTCTCTGTGGATTTTCAGATGGCTAAAAGGAAGCATGTAGTTCAGGGCCGGTGCAAGGGGATTTGGCACCCTAGGCGAGCCTTCTTCCTTGCACCCCCCCCCCCCCCCCCCCGGTCTCGGCCCCGACTCCTACCTCATTCTCAATCACGCCCGCTGACTGGGGTTTTCTGGGTCGCGAGCAGATTGGGCACTGCTTGCGGCCCGCCAAATCTCCACTCCTCTTTGCCACCACTTGCGGCCCCATATGGCTCGCACCCAGTGGCGCACCAAGGGTCTCCGGCGCCCAGGGGCCAATGCATTTGTGTGCCACAGAAAATCAGTGGCATCTCTAGACAGAAGAATTTGTTTTGGGTGGGGGGGGGAGCCAAAATGACATTTCTTCATCACACCCACCTCTATAGCATGGATCCTGCTTTAAAATTGGTTATAAAAAAAAGTGTTGTTAAAAAAAGTCCAAAGGGTCCTCTGCATTATTTTAAAAAGCTGGCCAGTTTCACACTTCTAGTAAAACTACTATAAAATTATTTGATAGCCTCATTCAACTAATTCTATATGGATTATGAGAGTGAAGTCTGGAATATATAGGAAGGGACAGAATGTCAATACAAATCCTGCACCTCCAGTTCTGTATCTCTGTGCATCCACTGAAATTCCCCCAAACAATGGAGCTTGGATGTTTCCCTTACAGTTCATCATACTAAAAGATATTTTCAAATTCTGGTGTCACCTCACAGCAACAGCAGCACAAACACCTTCCACTGCCAGACACATTGTGAACTAACACAAAGCACCGCAAAAAAGACACCCAAAATCTATACTGCAATCCCATCATAACATAACAGTAATAACACCAAGGACTCAAACAACAATAACCCTACCTGTGAATAAGCAAGGGTAAATATTACACTGGGTCCTAGAATACCAATACACCACCTACTGAGGAAACAAAACAAACCCAATTGCTATAGATCTCTATACAGACACTATATGATAGCAGAATCTCTCATCATGGTCACA
Organism: Rhinatrema bivittatum; assembly: GCF_901001135.1. Lineage (NCBI taxonomy): Eukaryota > Metazoa > Chordata > Amphibia > Gymnophiona > Rhinatrematidae > Rhinatrema > Rhinatrema bivittatum. The sequence continues at coordinate 124,300,760 of NC_042616.1, read as the reverse complement.
CACACAGAGCAGAGACAGACCCTCACCAAATACAGAATACAAAATAAAGGAGCACAAATTAGAAAAAACTGAAATGGAAACCCCAAGAAGCCAGACTCTGTGTATTAGCAATGGAAAAACAGAACAACCATTCCTCATAAAACAAATAAAATCAAGAAACAAAGCATCAGTTATAATAGTAAAACCATACTAATAAAATATTTTAAAACTACTGATAAATAGAATTTCTATTAATTAAAATCATATACATTTTTTACAATTTCCCAAACACCAATAAAATATTTCAAAACAGTACATATATCAAATAACACACAATAATTAAAACTAATAAGGATTTTAAAAAGCCCCTGCTGTCCATACATGGGAGCTCTTTATTTCCAGTCACCCTGATATTGTCGAGGATTAGGAGGTTATCCTCTCTCTCTCACACATACTCACATGTCCATTCTCTCTCACACATACACTGTCACATACATACACATTCATGCTCTTATACCCAACCATAACCTCTCGCTCTCACAGACACTGACACACTCAGGCTCTAAGGCACTCTCTCCCCCTCCACACACACCCCCACACAAACTCTTACTCCCCTGGATTTTCTCATACACACTCATGCTCTCACTCTCACTGGCTCCCTCACATACACACAAACACACACTCCCAGGCAAGCTCCCACTCGTTCTCACACAGACACACAGACACACAGACACACACACACACACACACACACACACACACAGGCAAGCTCCTAGTCATTCTCACACTGAACCCCAGGCAGGCTCCCATTCATTTTCACACCACTCCCTCCCCATCCCCCAGGCATGCACACATTCATTCTCACACACACAGACCCCCAGGCAGGCACCAATTTATTCTCACACACACACATACACCACAAACAGGCAGGCACCTATTCTCACACATACAAACCCCAGGAAGACACCCATACATTCTCATTCACAGACACACCCTCAGGCAGGCACCCATGCATTCACACACATACACCGCCAGGCAGACTCCCATTCATACACATGCACACACTAAAGGCAGAGACCCCCTCTCTTTCTTTTGCCAGCAACCTCAGAGCCTCTCTCATTCTTCTGCTGCCACTGTCACTGCTGCTGTATGGCTATTGCGGAGGTGCTGATTGCTGCTATTGGCACTGAAGCACATTCTGCTGCCTCCTCTGTGCAGGCCCCATGGGCTTCCAGTTCCTCTATGCTGATCTCGTACATTGTGAGATCCGCATAGAGAAAGTGCTACTCTTGCACATTCCCAAAGATTACATGTGCCAATCAGTAAAAAGTAATTTATTTCTTTTTACATTTGCTGTCTGATCTTAGTTTTCTAATCGGTTGGTCACAGGCTTTTTTTTTTCCACTTTCCCTTTCTTATTTTTTTGCCAATTCCTTTTATAACATATTTCTTTTCTCTCCATCTGTCTGCTTCCCTCAAACACAAAGTCAGGTTCTCATTCTCACATGCTTTCTCTCTCTCACATACACAGGCACTCATTCTCACATGCTGTCCCTCATACAATCATTTATACACAGTCTCTCTCTTGCACATGCTGTCTAACTCTCACTCCCACATGCTGTCTTGCTCAAGCACAGGTTCTCACTGTCACATGCTCTCTCTCATACAATCATTCCTACACACAGGCTCTCACTGTCACATGCTGACTCACACACACAGGCTCTCTCTCATTCCCACATGCTGTCCTGCTCAAGCACAGGCTCTCACTGTCACATGCTCTCTCTCATACAATCATTCCTACACACAGGCTCTCACTGTCACATGCTGACTCACACACACACACACACACACAGGCTCTCTCTCACTCCTACATGCTGTCTTGCTCAAGCACAGGCTCTCACTATCACATGCTGTCTCTCTCTCTCACACACAGAGGCTCTCCCATGCTGTCTCTGCAAACATTCAGGTCTTCACTCCCACACACACACACACACACACAGTCTCTCAACTCATCTCATACACGCACACATGCACACTGTACAAACCCTCAGTCTCTCTCTCACCTCTGGGCCTCCTCTTCATGGGCCACTGCAGGATGGGCTCTGCAGCAGCCCCGGTCTTCTCGAGCCGCGCTGATCCTCTTCTGCACGTGGCTGATGCTCCTCCTCTTTCCTGCCCGCACGGCTCCGGCAACATTTTTCTTCCGGGGCCGCGCGGGCAGGAAGGAGGAGAAGTTCCTGCATTGGCTGATGCTCCTCCTCCTCCTTCCTGCCCGCGCGGCCCCGGAAGAAAAATGTTGCCGGAGCCGCGCGGGCAGGAAGGAGGAGGAGCACCAGCATGTTTAGACGCGACTGTACCACGGTCCTGCCAATCTTCTTGCTGTGTGTATCCGGCACACAGCATAGCAGTAGTTCACCGCTCAGCCACCATTGGGATGACATCCACCGGCGGCCATTGGCCATCAGCGGCTCGGCGCCCCCTAATGCTCAGCGCCCTAGGCGATCACCTAATTTGCCTAGTGCTTCCGCCGGCCCTGATGTAGTTTCACAACATGCATATTTTTAGTACTTTTATCCACAGGAAAAAAGGTGTAACTTGGTTGGGGTAAAAGACACATATACATTGTTGCCATTGCCTCAGGAACAAACTCAGGCCAAGATTCATCAAATTGCTATAAATAAAGCAGAAATATGGCACATTAGTGTCCGCAATAAAAACATGGCGTGGTTAGGCAAATATTTGATATATGCATCGCATAGATACGTTTTGCAACTTGTGATAATTTATCACTTCGCGCGATGCTGTATCACGTTGTGTGATGCATTAATGCGTCGCACATAATTTTACACATTGCATGTCATTTTAAGTCTGGCGCGTTATTTTCTTTGTTTATATATATCTGCTTCCTGCAGCTGCCTCTTTGAGGGTGTTCCAGGCATGGGTGAGAGAGGAGAGGAGGTGAGTTTAGTGGAGGTTCATAGTGATTTCTGAATAAGTTGTCTTATTTTCTATTTTCATCTGTTTACTTTACCTTTGTCTCTTATCTTTATCTGTGTGTGGAAGTTTTTGTGTGTTCAGGTTTGTTCATTTGTCTTTGTGTAGTGGTGGAGGAATGGTGGAGGAGTACAGAGTGGTGGAGAGGAAGGGGCGTGGCAGGTGTGGAGAGAGGAGAGAAGAGGCATGAGGAGAGGAGGGAGGAGGAGTAAGAATAGGGACAGGGGTAGAGATAGGGAGGAGGAAAGGGATAGGAGGAGGTGGGAGGGGGAAGGGTATAGGCAGGCGAGTGTGGCGGTAGGAGCATGGCAGGGTAGGGATAGACAGAGAGAGCGGGGGGGGGGGGGGGAAGTTGGTAGGGCAGGTGCAGGAGGTGGGGGAGGAAGGGAGGGGAGCGGGGAGTGAGAGTGAGGAAAGTGACACCTCTCTGGAAGTAGAAGTGGCAACCCATTCATCTGGTCACCAGGCAGCAGGTCAGACTCATCTTCGCACATACAAGCTCAGCGTCAAGGACAACGAGATGTTCATCACCGGGGTCCTCGAGCATTACAACATGCTGTTTGGGAGCCATGCAGCGAAGACGTCCAGAACAGCCAGATATGACACACCATTGCCCAGGCCATATCCCAGTGCAGCAGAATAAAGAGAACCAGAGAGCAGGTGACTCACCGCTACCGCAGCATAATGGCCCAGCTGAAAAAACAAGTTGGTGAGCTGCAACAGGTATCAGTGCCAGATGGTGGGAGAACCTTGCCCGATATTTATTTATTTATTATTATCGTGTATTTTTTATTTATTTTCTGCTTTTCAGCATTTCAAAGAGCATTATATTCAGGTACTGTAGTTATTTCTATGTCCCCAGAGGGCTCACAATCTAAGTTTGTACCTGAGGTAACAGAGATAGTCTTTATGCCCATGGAGGAGCGCCTCATTCAACAGCCGAGACCGGGCATCTTCAAGAGGATGGATGAGGCCCTTAACACGATGCGAGCTGGGGCCGATAAGTTCACGTCATCTATAAATGTCAAGTCTGCTACAGATGTCCACATATTTTGGTGTAAGAGGCTCACATTGATTGATTGATGCAAAGTGCACATCTTATGCCAAACAGTACATTGGCACTTCTTAGCATTCATACTTATGTCTTCTTCTTTGTTTCCACAACTCTCGCCCAGAAAACACCTGGTCTCAGCCGTGAAGCCCCAGGGATAAGTAGCGCAACCCCAGCTATCAGCTTGCAACTGGATGCTCAGACCTAGTGGAGTGAAGAAGATGAGGAGGAGCAGCAGCAGCCGCAAGAACTGCACCAGCTACAACCACCCCTTAGCTCACCCCTACACCTAGACACAAGGCTAAACCTCTCCAGCTTCATGGTGGGGATATACCTGGGATGAAGGTGGCTAGTCCGCACCTGCTTCTAGCACATCACATCACCAGCTTGATGCAGATCAGCCCACCAGCCTGATTATGCCAAATTTGGAGCCACAGACAGCGCCTCAGCCCTCACCAACCACAGCACCGGAGTGGACTCTCCACGACACACTCAACCACCTCAACAGGAGGCATGGGCTGCACCTGCACTATATATGGGCAGAGCTGGTGCGGTTGAGGAGGGCTCATAATAGCCACACTAATGCTGTACAGGCACAGACAGCAGCCCTCACGCAGGCCTAACCACCATCTCGACCTCAAACAACAATTGACAATACCATAAGTCATCTAATTCAAAGATTGCCAGAGCTTTCACCTGTGCCATCCCCATCCTCCCAGGAATCTACTCTGCAAAGCAGTCCTCAGCTCTCAGGACAGTCCATGTGTACACCCCCCAAAGATATGCCATCCCGAACCAAACAATAGCCCAGGTGAGGAAAAGGCCCATGAGGCTCCAAGTAGTAAAGAGTAAAACATTTCACTCAAAGATGACTTGTTCAAACAAGCCAGGCTGGTTCCTTTGCCAGCTACCCTGTTTCCCCGAAAATAAGACAGTATCTTATATTAATTTTTGCTTCCAAAGATGCACTAGGCCTTATTTTCAGGGGATGTCTAATAGAGCTACTGGCTGCCCCTGCGTCAGCCATGCCCCACCAGTGTGCTGTCAGAGAGAGGTAAGAGTGTGCAGCATTCATGGTAGTCAGCTTGGGCTGACTCTGCTGCTTTTGAACCTCTGCACACTGCTTGGAAGGGGTCTCCCGACTGGTACTGCCACCATCCCCAGATGTCAGTAATCTTGCTGCCACTGTCACTGCTGCCACATGGCTATTGGGGAGGCGCCGATTGCTGCTACTGACACTGAAGCCCATTCTGCTGCCTCCTCTGTGCAGGCCCCGTGGGCTTCCACTTTCTCCATGCTGATCTCGTACATTGTGAGATCCGCATAGAGAAAGTGCTATTCTTGCACATTCCCAAAGATTACATGTGCCAATCACTAAAAAGTAATTTATTTTTTTTTACCTTTGCTGGCTGATGTTAGTTTTCTAATCGGTTGGTCACAGGCTTTTTTTTTTCCACCTTCCCTTTCTTATTTTTTTGCCAATTCCTTTTATATTGTCCTTTTTTCTTCCGTATTTCTTTTCTCTCCATCTTCTTCCCTCAAACACAGTCAGGTTCTCATTCTCACATGCATTTCTCTCTCTCACACACACACAGGCTCTCACTATCACATGCTGTCTCTCATACAATCATTCATACACACAGTCTCTCACTGGCACATGCTGTCTGACTCTCACACACACAGGTTCTCTCTCATTCCCACATGCTGTCCTGCTCAAGTATAGGCTCTCACCGTCACACGCTGTCTCTCTCACACACACAGAGGCTCTCACATGCTGCCTCTGCAAACATTCAGATCCTCACTCCCACACACAATCTCTCAACTCATCTCATACACGCACGCACACACCCTCTACAGACCCTCAGCCTCTCTCTCACCTCTGGGCCTCCTCTTCGCGGGTCGCCGCAGGATGGGCTCTGCAGCGGCCCTGAACTTCTCGGGCCGCTGCAGCCCTGCTACCGGGCCTCTTCCTCGGCCCTGCTACCGGGCCTCTTCCTCTTCTTGGGCCGCTGCAACTTGGGATTCGCAGCAGCCTGCGGCGGCTCCTCTTCTGCACGCGCTGATGCACTTCCTCCTTCCTGCCCACGCGGCTCTGGCAACGTTTACTTCTGGGGCCACACAGGCAGGAAGGAGGAAGAGCATCAGCGCATTTGAACGCGATCTTTTTCTTCGGGCAAGGAGGCTCAGCGGTTGCATGAGCCTCCTTGCGCCCGGGGGCACTGGCTCCCCTCGGGATACCACTGCTCGCGTCTGCCCCTAATACTTTGGAACTTTATTAAAAAAAAAATTGACGTCACAGGATTGACCGGCCCACCGGGGGAAGACCGATCCCCCGATAGGTCAATCCGCCCCTGCCTCAGCCTCTCTCTCACCTCTGGGCCTCCTCTTCGCGGGTCGCCACAGGAAGGGCTCTGCAGCGGCCCTGAACTTCTCGGGCCGCGGCAGCCCTGCTACCGGGCCTCTTCCTCTTCCTCGGCCCTGCTACCGGGCCTCTTCCTCTTCTTGGGCCGCTGCGACTTGGGATTCGCAGCAGCCCACTGACAATACCTATCTAGTACAGTCAGCCCCTGGCTTTCAAAAATCTCAGCTCGACCACCACTCAGTTGGGGTAGAATCAGTTCAAAAGAAAGCAAAAAGGACGAAGCCTCACTCCTCTACCCCTCCTCTCAAGGAACACAAGTTCCTAGACAACATTGGTCGACGAGTGTTCCAAGGGGCCATGCTCATCTCCAGAATTGCTTCTTACCAGCTGTACATGATCCAATACAACAGGGTCATTTTCAAGCAAATACAGGACTTCTCTGAAACCCTGCCTGACCAATTCCAAGAACATCTTCAAATCCTTGTCAACAAGGGGTTTGAGGCAGGAAAGCATGAGATAAGAACAGCTTATGATATCTTCTACACCTCCACTAGAGTGTCTGCAACTGCCATTTCGGCAAGACGCTGGGCCTGGCTCAAGTCTTCTGACCTTCGCCCAGAAGTACAAGACAGGCTCTCTGACCTGCCCTGTATAGCAGATAACCTGTTCGGTGAACAGATTCAGCAAATAGTGGCTGAATTAAAGGACCATCATGAGACCCTCAAACAGCTCTCATCGATACCTTCTGACTTCCCTTCTAGACAGCCTTTAAAGAAGGACTCTAAGAAGTCATTCTTCTGCCCAAAGAAGTACTATCCTCCACCAACAAGGTCCCGAGTTACAAGGCCTTATCAAAAATCTCAGCCTCGCCAGCCCCGGAAGCAAAAGCCACAAGCAGCTCCCCAGCCGGGTCCTGCTTCAGGTTTTTGACTTTCCCTTGGAGAGCAGCAGCCTGATTCCTCTGCCAGGCATACCAGTGGGAGGTCGATTGTGCCACTTTCACGGCATGTGGCAATCAATCACAACTGACCAATGGGTGCTAGCAATCATTGCTCAGGGTTACCACCTGAACTTTCTTGCTCTTCCACCGGAATCACCACCTCTACAAGCGTGGAGAGTAACCGACCACTCTCTCCTTCTGGAGCAGGAGGGTTTCCCTTCTTCTCCAGTTAAGGGCAAAAGAACCCGTTCCTCTTTTGCAACAAGGCCTAGGGTTCTATTCCCGGTACTTTTTGATCCCCAAAAAATCCGGGGGGCTTCGTCCAATTCTGGACCTACGTGCCCTCAACAAGTACCTCCAGCGGGAAAAGTTCAAGTTGATAACTTTGGGCTCGCTTCTACCTCTTCTACAAAGAGGAGACTGGCTCTGCTCTCTGGAAACTCCAGGACACATACACCCACATTGCGATAGCTCCAGCTCATCGCAAGTACCTCCGGTTTTTAGTAGGCCCAAGGCACTATCAATACCGGGTGCTTCCATTCGGCCTAGCATCGGCACCACGAGTCTCGTAGTTGTCGCAGCCTTTCTCAGGAAAAAGGTGTTCACGTCTACCCCTATCTAGATGACTGGTTAATCAGGGCCTCAACCCAGCAAGCCGCTCGCTCGTCCCTGGATTTGACCCTACACACTCTAATCTCTCTAGGATTTCTCGTCAATTACGAGAAATCCTATTTAGTCCCATCTCAAACCTTGTCGTTCATTGGGGCAGACTTGGACATCTTACAGGCAAAAGCCTTTCTACCTCAACAACGAGTGCAAACCCTCGTGTTCCTCGCTCACCAGTTGCAGTCTCAGTATACAGCAACAGCTCGGCAATTCCTTGTCCTTCTCGGACACATGGCGTCCTCAGTCCATCTCACACCAATGGCCCGCCTGGGCATGAGAGTCATGCATTGGACTCTGAGGTCACAATGGATTCAAGCGACTCAGCCTCTGTCAACCATTGTCCACATCACTGACACACTCTGTCTGTCTCTCCCCTGGTGGAAAGATCAGAACAATCTCGTCCAGGGACTGCCTTTTCACCTACCAGATCCTCAACTCATTCTCACCACAGACGCTTCCAACCTCGGGTGGGGAGCTCATGTGAACGATCTACAGACACAAGGATCTTGGTCTCCAGAGGAAGCCAAACACCAGATAAATTTCCTGGAGCTTCGAGCAATGTGATATGCTCTCAGAGCTTTTCAGGATTGCCTATCAAATCACGACATCCTGATTCAGACGGACAACCAGGTGGCCATGTGGTACATCAACAAGCAGGGAGGCACAGGCTCCTTCCTTCTGTGTCAGGAAGCTGCGCAGATTTGGGCGGAAGCGCTTTCCCACTCGATGTACCTCAGGGCCACCTATTTGGCGGGAGTGCACAATGTCTTGGCAGACAAACTGAGTCGTGTCTTCCAACCGCACGAGTGGTCTTTCAATCCCTCGGTAGTGACCTCTCTCTTCCAGCAATGGGGTTATCCCCAAATAGACCTCTTTGCGTCCCCTCAGAACCACAAACTGGACAATTACTGCTCTCTCATTTGGAGCGAGTGCTCTCAGCCCAGAGATGCATTCTCCCTCTCGTGGGCAGTCCCTCCACTTCCTCTTCTCTCGAAGACTATCGTGAAGCTCCCTCAGGGCAAGGGAACCATGATCCTGATAGCACCTCACTGGCCACGCCAAGTGTGGTTTCCTATACTCCAGGATCTCTCCATCCACAGGCACATTCCCTTGGGATCGCACCCGCTTCTGATCACTCAGAACAACGGATGTCTACGCCATCCCAATCTTCAGGCCTTGTCCCTGACGGCATGGATGTTGAAAGGTTAATCCTTCAACCACTTACCTTTCAGATTCAGTTTCTCGTCTCTTGATTGCTTCACGGAAGCCTTCCACAAGAAAGTCTTATTCCTATAAATGGAAAAGGTATACATCATGGTGTTCTTCGCAATCCCTTGATCCCTTTTCCTGTCCAATCCCAAGATTTTTGGACTATCTCTGGCATTTATCGGAATCAGGTCTAAAGACCTCTTCCATCAGAATGCATGTCAGTGCGGTAGCCGCCTTCCATAAAGGTGTCGGGGATGTCCCTATATCAGTACAACCCCTTGTAACACGTTTTCTTAAAGGCTTACTCCATATCAAGCCATCTTTACGTGCTCCAGCCCTTTCTTGGGACCTTAATCTGGTTCTCGGGCGGCTCATGAAACCACTGTTCGAACCTCTTCACTCCTGTGACCTAAAATATCTCACATAGAAAGTGATTTTCTTTTTGGCTATCACTTCAGCTCGCAGGGTTAGTGAGTTACAGGCCCTAGTTACCTATCCGCCTTACACTAAACTCCTGCAGGACCGGGCGGTACTCCGCACTCACCCTAAGTTTTTGCCTAAGGTAGTTTCAGAGTTTCACATTAATCAATCCATCATACTACCTATCTTCTTTCCCTGGCCTCACTCCAACCCAGGGGAACAGGCTCTGCATACCCTTGACTGTAAACGGGCTCTAGCGTTCTACCTAGACCGTACAGTTGCCCACAGGAAGAGCACTCAGTTATTCGTCTCTTTCCATCCCAACAAATTAGGGCAACCTGTGGGTAAGCAGACTCTCTCCTCCTGGTTGGCGGACTGCATATCTTTTTGCTATCAGCAAGCAGGCATTCCTTTCCAAGACCGTGTTAAAGCACACTCTGTGAGGGCCATGGCGACTTCAGTAGCACACCTACGATTGGTGCCGCTTCCTGACATTTGCAGGGCTGCCACCTGGAGTTATCTCCACACTTTTGCAGCCCACTATTGCTTGGACAAAGCCGGAAGACAAGATTCCATCTTCGGCCAATCTGTCCTGCGTAACCTATTTCCAACGTGATGTACCAACACCCTTTCACCTGCCCGGTGGGGTTCAGGATGCCCTCTACCAAATTCCACCCCAGTTGTTGTGCCTGTTGCACGCCGTTGGGTACATTTGGTGCATGTTTGGACATCCTCAGCTCAGTACTCATCCATATGTGAGGACTACCATCCTGCTTGTCTTGTGAGAAAGCAAGTGTTGCTTACCTGTAACAGGTGTTCTCACAGGACAGCATGATGTTAGTCCTCACGAAACCTGCCCGCTGCCCCGCGGTGTTGGGTTCGTAACGTTTTGTTATTTTATTTTTCGGCACTGCCTGTAGCTTTCAAATAAGACTGAAGGGGGACCCCTGTTGGCTGCAGGGTTAGTGCCTTGCTGGGCATGCCCAGTAGGGGCCAGTCAAAGTTCTGGAAACTTTGACAGAAGTTTTCCCTGATTGGGCTCCATCCTGATGATGTCACCCATATGTGAGGACTAACATCCTGCTGTTACAGGTAAGCAACACTTGCTGTATGCAGCATTGCTGAGTTTATGATACAGCTGCAGCTAGGTTGGTGGGGAGCCCTCGGCAAGCGAGGTTTCACTGCCATGGGCTGTGGTGGGGTTCACCATATCTAAGGGCCTATAGCAAGTATTGAGCTTAAAGCTAGTTCGGCAGGGAATACCAAGTAACCCATCTTCTTATCTCTATGTTGCATGGATGGGTCAGAGCTGAGACTATTTGCCTGTCAAATCTTTGGGGTAGATTTTAAAAGAAGCGCTATCAGCCTACTTTTGCTTGCGCATCAGACTCAAGCAAAAGTACGCTGGATTTTAGTAGATACGCGCGGAGCCGCGCGTATCCACTAAAATCCTGGATCGGCGCGCGCAAGGCTATCGATTTTGTATAGCCTGCGCGCGCCGAGCCGCGCTGCCTCCCCCCGTTCCCTCCAAGGCCGCTCCGAAATCGGAGCGGCCTCGGAGGGAACTTTCCTTTGCCCTCCCCTCACCTTACCCTCCCTTCCCCTACCTAACCCACCCACCCGGCCCTGTCTACACCCCCCCCTTACCTTTGTCGGGGGATTTACGCCTCCCGGAGGGAGACGTAAATCCCCGCACGCCAGCGGGCCTGCTGCGCGCCGGGCCGCGACCTGGGGGCGGGTACGGAGGGCGCGGCCACGCCCCCGGGCCGTAGCCACGCCCCGTACCCGCCCCCAAAACGCTGCCGACACGCCCCCGCAACGCCGCGCGCTCCGGCCCCGCCCCCCGACACGCCCCCCTCCGAGAACCCCGGGACGTACGCGAGTCCCGGGGCTCTGCGCGCGCCGGGAGGCCTATGTAAAATAGGCTTCCCGGCGCGCAGGGCCCTGCTCGCGTAAATCCGCCCGGTTTTGGGCGGATTTACGCGAGCAGGGCTCTGAAAATCCGCCCCTTTGGCTTTAACAGCTGGAACTAGCCTGCTCACCACACAAGAATTATATTGCTTATTTATAAGTAATTCCTGCTGTTTTACGGATCAGGAATCGTCGCACTGCAGAGAACATTTTTGCCCAGTAATCAAGGATTGAATTGCAGGATATCTTGAAGGGCAAGGTTTCAATGATCCTGTGCCTGGAAAGAGGAATGTGTAAAGGGGGCTTGATTTCTATGGCCAACCCTGCGGCCAGCATGAAGCTTATTGAGTGTTTGCGAATTGAAAGTCAGCAGGCAAGGGCATGGTTACCCTATGGGTATTTGAGACATTAGATGTCATGCTTGTGTATATTCAGTTATAGATATTGTAATCTACTAGGGAAGAAACCCTGGTGAATTGTCCTAAATCCACCCCCAAATCTCTTCCACTGTTTTGATGTGACACTACCCTGATAAACGTCTTCTTGTTTATCTCAATGCCCCATCCTACACCAAATACAACAAAAGTAAACCACACTGTTAGGGAGAAAAAAAAAAAAGAAGTCACCAAGATTTATTAACAAAGCTACCCGACAATATACGAACTATTTTCATAATAGCAGTCAAGATATATCATCACACATCTTTATAACAACTTCAGCAACTCCCAGTCTGATTTAAAACCTGTCACTGGCCAGCAGCAATTCACTGTACTATAATCTCAGCGAGTCACAGTCTAAATCAAACCTACGTATGTGTAAGTGAATTGGTTAGTAAGTAAAAGGTTCTTCAAGAGGGAGTTCTTTCAACTGTTTCCTAGTCACTTATACTTTCCTAGGTCATTCAGTGGAAATCTTGCTGTGATATCATATCAATACTGTTCATACAACATACTGAAATTTTTCCAATTCTTCAGAGTTTGCTTGTCATCTGCTAGCTGGTGCTTCCAATGTCTGGGATTTGACACAGTTCACTTACTAAAGTCACACATTCAGCACTTTGTAAGGCCAATGGGTTTTTTGCAGTCTTTGCAATTTCAAATGCTCATCTCTGATGAGATGATGACCAATGACTATACTTCTGACAATTTCACAGCCCTTGGCTAATTAACAGTTCAGTTTGTGATTGCTATCTAACCCACCATCTGCCTTAAAAAAAACTAGTCTTTCCCTCCTTTCTTATCTCACAGAGCAGTAATGTAGCAGGAAACTTAAGATAATAGACAATAAAAGTGAAAGATCAGCTGGACAGAGGAAACCAGGGCTTCTACTAGAAGTCATCAGAATTCAAGGAAAGAAATTAGAAAAACAAAATTAGATGATCTACCTAAAAAAATTAAAAAAGTATTAACTACTAACGTTTGTATTAAAAAGGGAATATATAAAAATTAGTAGAAAAAAGGAAATATATATGCTGATCTTTAACTATACTAACTTGTCTTTTGTTGTATGCAGTTAACCTATGCTGCAGCCATATACATCCAATAAAGGTCTTCTTTCTCGAATGGCAGTGCAATATAGATTCCTTTTGCAGGTCAAGTTCAAAACAAGAGGCTGGGGTGGTGGAAGAGGATGGGCAATAAACAGGCTGGGGGAAGGAGTTGAGTTACACCTGTCATGACTGAGAGAGCAGAAATGTCCTAGAGAATTAATATAGCACAAGAAAGCAACACCTAGTTTAGTGTTCTTCATTGTAAGATCTGTTAGTTAGTAGTGGCTCCCAAAAACACCAAGTGTAGCTCCAATACTTTTTTTTTTTTAATTGTCAGCCCACACAGGCTGAATCAAAGTATCTTATCAGCCATGTGGGCTGAAAGGATGTGGGGACTGCTTCATGACCAGCACATCAAAAGATTGGAGCATGAACATAAGAACATAAGAAATTGCCATGCTGGGTCAGACCAAGGGTCCATCAAGCCCAGCATCCTGTTTCCAACAGAGGCCAAACCAGGCCACAAGAACCTGGCAATTACCCAAACACTAAGAAGATCCCATTCTACTGATGTAAGGGCTAGATTTTAAAAAAGGGCGCCCTCGCGTACTTTTGTAGGCGCATCAGGTGCAAACAAAAGTACGCTGGATTTTTGTAGATACGAGCGTAGCCGCGCGTATCTGCTAAAATCCCGGATCGGCGCGCGCAAGGCTGCCGATTTCGTGTAGCCGGCGAGCGCCGAGCAGCCTACCTCCGTTCCCTCCGAGGCCGCTCCGAAATCGGAGCGGCCTCGGTGGGAATTCGCTTTCGCCCTCCCCTCACCTTCCCCTCCCTTCCTCTACCTAACCCCCCCCCCCCCACCTTTGTCGGGGGATTTACGCCTCCCAGAGGGAGAAGTAAATCCCCGCGCGCCAGCGGGCTGCTGGCGCACCTAGACGCAACCCGGGGGCGGTTCCAGAGGGCACGGCCATGCCCCTGGACCGCCCCGGCCGAAACCACGCCCCCGGGCCCGCCCCCGAAACGCTGCATCCCGCCCCGAAAACCCTGCGCAGATCGGCCCCGCCCCCCAACACGCCCCCGGGACTTACGCGAGTCCCGGGGCTCTGTGCGCGCCGGCAGGCCCATGTGAAATAGGCGCACCGGCGCGCAAGGCCCTGCTCGCGTAAATCCAGGCGGATTTACGTGAGCAGGGCTCTTAAAATCCGCCCCTAAGTAAACTTGATTAATAGCCGTTAATAGGTTTCTCCTCCAAGAACTTATCCAAACCTTTTTTGAACCCAGCTACACTAACTGCACTAACCACATCCTAACAAATTCCAGAGCTTTATTGTGTGTTGAGTGAAAAATGATTTTCTCTGATTAGTCTTAAATGTGCTACTTGCTAACTTCATGGAATGCCCCCTAGTCCTATTATTCGAAAGTGTAAATAACCGATTCACATCTACTCGTTCAACACCTCTCATGATCTTAAAGACCTCTATCATATCCCCCCTCAGCCGTCTCTTCTCCAAACTGAACAGCCCTAACCTCTTCAGCCTTTCCTCATAGGGGAGATGTTCCACCCCCTTTATCATTTTGGTTGCCCTTCTCTGTACCTTCTCCATCGCAACTATATCTTTTTTGAGATGCGGTGACCAGAATTGTACACAGTATTCAAGGTGCGGTCTCACCATGGAGCGATATAGAGGCATTATGACATTTTCCGTTTTATTAACCATTCCCTTCATAATAATTCCTAACATTCTGTTTGCGGTTTTGACTGCTGCAGCACAATGAGCCGACAATTTTAAAGTATTATCCACTATGATGCCTAGATCTTTTTCCTGGGTGGTAGCTCCTAATATGGAACCTAACATTGTGTAACTACAGCAAGGGTTATTTTTCCCTATTTGCAACACCTTGCACTTGTCCACATTAAATTTCATCTGCCATTGGATGCCTAATCTTCCAGTCTTGCAAGGTCCTCTTGTAATGTATCACAATCCGCTTGTGATTTAACCACTCTGAATAATTTTGTATCATCCGCAAATTTGATAACTTCACTCGTCGTATTCCTTTCCAGATCATTTATATATGTATTGAAAAGCACAGGTCCAAGTACAGATCCCTGAGGCACTCCACTGTTTACCCTTTTCCACTTAGAAAATTGACCATTTAATCCTATTCTCTGTTTCCTGTCTTTTAACCAGTTTCTAATTCACGAAAGGACTCCTATCCCATGACTTTTTAGTTTTCTTAGAAGCCTCTCATGAGGGACTTTGTCAAACGCCTTCTGAAAATCCAAATACACTATATCTACTGGTTCACCTTTATCCACATGTTTATTAACCCCTTCAAAAAAATGAAGCAGATTTGTTAGGCAAGACTTGGGTAAATCCATGTTGACTGTGTTCCATTAACCATGTCTCTCTATATGCTCTACGATTTTGATCTTGAGAGTATTTTCCACTATTTTTCCTGGCACTGAAGTCAGGCTCACTGGTCTATAGTTACCCGGATCACCCCTGAAGCCTTTTTTAAATATTGGGGTTACATTGGCCACCCTCCAGTCTTCATGTACAATGGATGATTTTAATGATAGGTTACAAATTTTAACTAATAGATCAGAAATTTCATTTTTTAGTTCCTTCAGTACCCTAGGATGCATACCATCCGGTCCAGGTGATTTGCTACTCTTTAGTTTGTCAATCTGGCCTACTACATCTTCCAGGTTCACAGTGATTTCATTCAGTTTTTCTGACTCATCACCCCTGAAAACCATCTCCGGTACTGATATTTATTTATTTATTTATTTATTTATATATAGGTTTTTATACGATATGATAGCCGTTTTAACCGATACGATAGCCGTTTGCACATCGTATCGGTTTACAGATAACTAAAACTTTTTGACAGTGTCATACAGAACTTTTGGCACTGCCATTACATATACGATACGATAGCCGATACGATACGGTAGCCGTTTTAACCGATACGATAGCCGTTTGCATATCGTATCGGTTTACAGATAACTAAAACTTTTTGACAGTGTCATACAGAACTTTTGGCACTGCCATTACATATAACAGTAAACTTTGCATACAAGAGATAAACATCAACAAACAGTAACTGGGTAACTATCTACAGGGAACGAAGGTTCCTCAATTGGGAGCAGATGAGGGAAAATTAGCAAGAGCACATAGAAACGGTAGTACATGGTAAGCATTGTAATCAAATCAAGAGGTCATAGGGGAGAAGGTAATTGAGAGAAAAAGTCAGCAGATATCTACCCAACATCCTCATTAGTAAACACGAAAGCATAGAATTAATTTAGTCTTTCTGCAATGGCCTTATCTTCCCTAAGAGCCCCTTTAACCTCTCGGTCATCTAATGGTCCAACCGACTCCCTCACAGGTTTCTTGATTCGGATGTATTTTAAAAAGTTTTTATTATGAGTTTTTGCCTCTATGGCCAACTTCATTTCAAATTCTCTCTTCACCTGCTTATCAATATTTTACACTTAACTTGACAATGCTTATGTTTTATCCTATTTTCTTCAGATGGATCCTTCTTCCAATTTTTGAAGGATTTTTTTTTGGCTAAAATAGCCTCTTTCACCTCACCTTTTAACCATGACGGTAATCGTTTTGCCTTCCTTCCACCTTTTTTAATATGTAGAATACATATGGACTGCGCCTCTAGGATTGTATTTTTAAACAATGTCCAAGCCTGTTGAACACTTAACCTTTGCAGCTGCACCTTTCAGTTTTTTCCTCATTTTATCAAAGTTTCCCTTTTGAAAGTTTAGTGTTAGAGCTGCAGATTTACTTATTGTCCCCCCTTCCAGTTATTAGTTTAAATTTGATCATGTTATGATCACTGTTGCCAAGTGGCCTCACCACCGTTACCTCTCTCACCAAATCCTGCATTCTACTAAGAATTAAATCTAAAATAGCTCCCTCTCTTGTTGGTTCCTGAACCAATTGCTCCATGAAGCAGTCATTTATTACATCCAGAAACTTTATGTCTCTAGCAAGTCCTGATGTTACATTTACCCAGTCAATATTGGGGTAATTGAAATCTCCCATTATTATTGCACTGCCAAATTGGTTAGCTTCCCTGATTTCTCTTAGCATTTCATCATCTGTCTGACCATTTTGACCAGGTGGATGGTAGTATACTCCTATCATTATACTCTTATCCAACACACATGGGATTTATACCCGTATAGATTCTACTGAGCATTTAGTCTCTTATATGATCTTTATCCTGTTGGACTCTATACCCTCCCGGACATAAAGTGCCACACCCCCCACCAAGTTGATCCTCCCTATCATTGCGATATAATTTGTACCCTGATATAGCTCTGTCCCATTGGTTATCCTCCTTCCACCAAGTCTCTGTGATGCCAATTATGTCAATCTCTTCATTGGATGAACTGGCTGGTTTCCTCGTTACACAGCCAATAAGGAGGGTAGTGCAAGTCAGCAGCTTTGTGACTGCAGCAGATGGTACAGGGTGGGGGTGTAGTACATGTCATGGAGAGCCCTAAGATCAGCTTTGGCTGAGCATGTTTTTTGGTCAGACATTACAGGGTCCTTTTTTGGATATTTAAATTTTTATTAATCATAACATAATGAACAGTGAATCCTTTACATCATAGGGTGTGATATAACGATATGAGAGTGATATAGAAACAAGTCACTATGACTTCCAGGGCTTCTCCTGTACCAATACCAGAGCGAGGTGGCCATACGATAGTCAATTTGAGGTTCCTGTGGTTTATTGTATTACAGGGTCCTTTTACCTTCATTAGTCTGTCAGAAAAAGGGCATTCACAGTCCCAGAAATCATCAATGGGTCTTTAGTGGGGGAAGAGTATGATGGGGAAGGGTTTAAAAGTAAAAGAGAGATTGGCGCAACAGGGTGTTGGGTTGACAGAGAATGAATGACTTCAAACTGCTTGTATCATCTATTAAAAAATGGTTGTTAATGCAAATAAAATAAAAATACAAATAACTTACTTTAAAATGTCTCTATGTGAATTCCTGAAGTCTGAGAAATAAGAGTTGGAGAGTTAGAATGCATGGCATTTAATAAAGATATAGATGTAACAGGCATCTCAGAGACCTGGTGGAAGGAGGATAATCAATAGGACACTGTGAAACCAGGCACTACCGGATGTGCATTTGCACAGGGCAGCATACCCAGGGGGGTGGCAGCAGCAGGAGAGGTCATGGAGCTGCCAGAGGAGCCCAAGCCACTGGTGGCCAAAAACAAAGAGAGACTGAGGCCCAACAGCAGAGCCCAACCCACTGGCGACTGAAATGAGAGGCTGTGGGCACTAGTGGCCAAAAATGAAGAGAGGCCTGGTATTGGAGGGTGCCGTGGAACAGCCTGCCGTGTGTGCGCATAATAGAGAGAGAGAGAGGAAGGAAGCCTGCCTGTAAGTATGTTTGTGTGAGAAGAAGCATGCCTATGTGGATGTGTGAGAGATTGGTAGCCCGCCTACTTGGATGTGTGTGTGTGTGAATGGGAGTCTACCTGGGTTGCATGTGTGTGTGTGTGTGTGTGTGTGTGTGTGTGTGTGTGTGTGTGAATGGAGCCTGCTTTGGATGCATATGTATGAATGGGAATCTGGGTTTGGATGTGTGTGTGCATGGGAGCCTGCTTGGGTTGTGTGTGTATGTGTGAATGGGAGCCTGCATGGGTTGTGTTTGTGTGAATGGGAGCCTGCTTGGGTTGTGTATGTGTCTGTGAATGGGAGTCTATCTGGGTTGTTTGTGTGTATGTGTGTGTGTGTGAATGGGAGCCTGCCATGGAGGTGTGTGTGTGTGAATGGGAGCCTGCTTTGGATGTGTATATGTGAATGGGAACTTGCCTGGGATGTATGTGTGTGAGAACAGGAGCCTGCATGGGGTTTTTTGTGTGTGTGTGTGTGTGTGTGTGTCTTCCCCTCCTCTCCCCTATTAATCCACGACAATCTGAGGGCATCTGGAAATAAAAAATTCCCAGGTACGGAGTGAGGGATTTTTTAAAATTCGTATTTATTTTAATTATTGCTTTGTGGGTGATGTGTCTGCTGTTTTGAAATATTTAATTGGTATTTTGGAAATTTTGGATAGTCTATTCTTTAACCGGAGTGAAATATTTATTCTTTTTATGAATACTGTTTTAATATCATGATAGATATTTTATATTTCTTGATTTTATTGTTTATGTATTATGAAGAATAGTAATGTTTCTGTTTTTCATTGTTGCTCTGCATATAAAGGTTGATTTGTTGTGGGTTCCAGTTCATTTCTTTGCATGTTTCTTTTTGTACTTTCTGGTCTCTTTATTCTGTATTTGGACAGAGTCTGTCTGTGTTCTGCATGTGTGACCAATTAAGGTATTTTTCTGGTGTGTAGTTTCTGTGTAAGGATTTATAGGAGTCTGATTTCTTTTGTTTTGCTAATAGGAGGTGTATTGGTATTCTAGGGCCTGATGTAATATGTGCAGTGTTGCCTTTTCATTAGAGCACTGGTAGTTAAGGTTGTTTTGGTATGGAAATGTACTATATTGTAACGGTAATTCCATTTGTTCATGGCATTGTGAGGGCCAAGCCCACACCCACCAAAGGTCTAATTCCATACAAGTTCCAATTGTCTTTTTTGCAGATTTTCCTGGTTGGCACCATAGCAATGCATGTAAATATAATATGCATGTTGTAAGTGATATTTTTGTCTCAGAAGACTGTACTTTTGAATGTTTTTTTTTTATGTAAAATCTGTTATAAATGCATAATTTAATTGTGTGTGTCTGTAGAGGGTGTGAGAGTGGGGGAAGCCTGTGTGCAAAGCTGTAAGGTTCCCTAGGCAAACCTAATACCCTTCCCTTGACCATGGGTTCTGTGGGTGGTGGAGGTTGGTGTCAGTTTTTAAAAATATAGTTTGCTAGAGGGAACTGGTCTTTTTTTTTTTTTATGGACCCGGGACAGAGACTGAATGAATCGGTGAGGAGGGGGGGGGCAGCATAGTAATTTTTCTCACAGGTCAACAAAAAAGCTAGCACCGGCCCGGATACAAATTGTAGTGACATGACAGGTCTGATCAAATTGGTAGAGAGGTGGCACAATATGTTAAGGGTGGCATAGATTAAAGCAGGATAAAAGTTCTGCAATAAAAACCATTGGCACTCTGGAATCTGTATGGATAGCAAATCCAAGTGTGACAAGGGGAGAGTGCAGTAGTGGATGGTAGGTATACTACCACCCCCCGCCCGGCCATGATGATGAACTCAATTATTAAATGCCTTCAGTGATTAAACAGGCAAATAAAACTGTCAACACAGTGATAATGGGAAATTGCAGTTATTCAAGTATTGATTGGGTAAATGTCACTTCAGGACATGCTAAGGGAGATAAAGTTCCTAGATGCCATAAATGATTGCTTCATGCAGCAGCTGGCCATGGAACTGACTAGAGGAGGAACTACTTTACATCTGGCTCTCAGAGGAATGCTGGACATGGTACAATGGGTAAAGGTGATAGATTTGCTTGGCAGTAGTGATCATAATGCAACAAAATTTGACATAGTGACTGGAGGGTGGCTACTAAGTAAAACTGCAGTAGTTTTACAACTTTAAAAAGTAAGACTGCTGTAAAATGAGGAAATTAGTTAGAAAGAAACTAAATGGAATAGTTAAAATTTTCCATGAGGCATAGACTTTGTTAAAAAAAAAATATATATACCGTCTTGGAAGGACAGATAAAATGTATTCTATGCATTTAAAAAATCTCAATGAAAACAAAATGACTGCCAGCATGGTTTAATGGTGATCTAAAAAAGGCAATTAAAGTCAAAATGGCAGCTTTCAAGAAATAAAAAGCAGACCCAAATGAGAAAAATAGGGAAGAACTTAAGCACTGGCTAGTTAGATGTAAAGCAGTAATAAGGCAGGCCAAGAAAAAAATTTGAAAGGAGCTAACCTTAGAGATAAAAACATTTTCAAATACATTCAAAGCACAAAGCCTTTGAGGGAGTCCGTTGGATCACTAGATGACCAAGGATAAAAGGAGTGCTCAGAGAAGACAAGGAAATAGGAGAAAATCTAAATTAATTCTTCACCTCAGTCTTTACGGAGGAGGATGTTGGGGACATACGAACAGCACAAATATTCTTTGATGGTGATGATTCTGAGCATGCATTATGCATTGCCTGGACAGCTTGTCAAAACAGTTTCTCTAATGACTTTGGCTGGCAGAGGGAAGAGAAGGAGAGTCCATCAATTAGCAGTTACAACTTTTCCAGGGGGATTTTAACCTCACTCTACACCTGGGGAACAGTACAGATAGCCAGCAACTCAGGTCCTGTTAGGTCTTTATTCCATAGACAAAGAATGGGGAAAAGTCTTGGTAAATCAGGCCCAAAGCTAATTAAACCCCTTAAAAAAAAAAAAAAAAGAAACAAGCCAAAGTAAAAAGTGGTATTTGGTGTAGCTGTTTATTGGTACGCACAGTATACGTATGTGAAAACAATGTTATAAAAGCATTGATAGTTCTTAGAGTCTGTGTCACTATTGAGACCCGTTGTGCTTTCTCACAGGACAAGCAGGATGGTAGTCCTCACATATGGGTGACATCATAGGATGGAGCCCAATCACGGAACACTTTTGTCAAAGTTTCTGGAATTTTGACTGGTCCCTACTGGGCATGCCCAGCATGGCACCAACCCTGCAGCCAGCAGGGGTCTCCCCTCAGTCTTCTTTTTTCCGCGCAGCAGTAGCCACGCGGTTAAGGAGCTCTGCAAGGATTCCTGACAGGAATTTTCCTCACGGAATTATTTAAAGTTTAATTGCCCCACAGGGGTCCCCACCTGTTAACTTTTTTTCAAGCCGCGGTACTCCGGTAAGTTTTTACCCGTTTTCTGTCGATTACGGTCTACTTTGGCCCTCGTGGCCTACTGCCCGTCGACCATACCGCGGCTCGATTTTTTCTATGGCCATGGCGTCGGGGTTCAGTCGGTGTCCAGACTGTACTCGTACCATATCCATTACAGACCCGCATAAAGTCTGTGTAATGTGTCTTGGACGAGAGCACCATGTCTTGACCTGCACCAAATGTGCTCTAATGACACCAAAAGGTCGCAAGGCCAGAATGGAGAAGATGGGACTTCTCTTCCGTGCTCAAACCCCGACTCAGTCCATTGCATCGACGTCATTGGAACCGGCACCGTCAACGTCGCGCCAGCATCGCCCACCGACCGGTGTCCGCCCAGCTTCGATCACTTCCCGGCCTTTGACACCCTCTTCTCCCCCTCAGGACCAAGTGGATCATAAGGAGAAACATCGCCATCGGCACCGAAAGTCTCGGACCATCGAGGTATCGAAACCATCGACTCCGCCTCTAACGGTGGTCCCTCCGGCTATGCCTCTGCCTCTTTCTTCTGTTCCGGAGCCGGGGCTGCTTGCTCCAGGTCTCCGAGAAGAACTGGACTGGATGGTTCAGTAGGCCATCGACAAGGTGATGCATCGACTCCAGGTTCCCCCGGCACCAATATCGGTACAGATAGTGGAACCGAGCACCGACCCGATTCCAGCAGCATTGGCACCGCTGCTATCGAGGATAGAAGCACCTTTTGCCGCTTTTCCTCTGGTGGATCCCGGGTCACTGATGGCTCCAGTACCCTCCCCTTTGACTTTATCATCGGGAGGAGAAACCATTTCGCATCCCTCCTTCGGGAGTTCTGCCTCAGCCATTGAGATCGATACCGATACCCCCATCGGCGCCATTGAGCCATCCACTGATGCCATCGATGCCTGCGCCGGGGCCTTCATTACTTTCATCGGTGCCTCCGGTTATTCCTCCGATGCCTTCGGAGCCTAAACCGTGACCTTCAGGTATCCAACTACCCCGTCCCTCTACAGTTCCTAGAGAGACAGGTGCTGATCCTTATGATACCTGGACTGATGATTCTTCACCAAACACTGATGACTTGCCTTCACCACCTTCACCCACCGAAAGTAGAAAACGTTCTCCTCCAGAGGACCTTTCTTTTATAAACTTTGTGATGGACATGTCTGAATTGGTCCCCTTCCAGTTACTGACGGAACAGGACGACAGACATCAGATGATGGAGTTGCTTCAATTCCTGGACGTGCCCAAGGAAATCACCTCCATCCCCATCCATCAAGTTCTTCTTGACCTTCTCAAAAAGAACTGGGAGCACCCTGGCTCCATTGCACCAGTCCACAGGAAAACTGACTCTACCTACTTGGTGAAGTCAGCACCAGGTTTTCAGAATCCTCAATTGGATCACCAATCTGTGGTGGTTGAATCTGCGCAAAAGAAAGCAAAAAGGTCCAAAACTCATACCTCTTTTCCCTCTGGCAAGGAACAGAAGTTTTTGGATACCATTGGTCGCCGAGTCTTTCAAGGATCAATACTGATCCTCCGAATTGCTGCTTACCAACTATATATGACCCAATATAAGAGAGTCATTTTTAAGCAACTACAAGACTTGACAACCTCCATGCCTCAATCACTTCCAGAAAAGTTCCACACCCTACTTAATAAGGGTTTGGAGGCAGGCAAACATGAGATTAGATCATGTTACGATATCTTTGACACTGCAACCAGAGTGTCTGCAGCCGCTATTTCAGCAAGACGATGGGCTTGGCTTAAGTCTTCAGACCTTATCCAGAAGTGCAAGAGCGGTTGTCCGACCTCCCCTGCATAGGAGACAATCTCTTTGGCGAGCAGATTCAAAAGACAGTGGCTGAGCTAAAGGACCATCATGAGACTCTCAGACAGCTCTCTCTGTTTCCTTCGGATTATCCTTCTAAACAGCCTTTCCAGAAGGACTCTAAAAAGTCTTTTTATAGACCAAAGAAGTCCTACCCACCAGCAGCTAGATGCTGCTCTGCGAGACCATTCCTCAAATCACAGTCTCGTCAAACTCGAAAGCAAAAGCCACAGACAGCCCCCCAACCAGGCCCTGCTTCTGGTTTTTGACTCTCGCATAGAGAGCAGCAGCCAGATTCCATTACCAAATATCCCAGTGGGAGGCCGCTTGTGCCATTTCAACAACATATGGCAATCAATCACCTCGGACCACTGGGTTCTAGCAATAATTGCTCAAGGCTATCATCTCAACTTTCTCTGCATCCCGCCGGATTCCACACCTATAATGACCTGGAGAACATCCGACCATTCATTGCTCCTGGAACAGGAGGCCTCCCTCCTACTCCAGTCCAGAGCAATAGAACCAGTACCATCGCCTCAGCAAGACCTCGGATTCTATTTCCAGTACTTTCTAATCCCCAAAAGATCGGGAGGCGTTCGTCCAATTTTGGATCTACGAGCCCTCAACAAGTACCTCCAGAGAGAAAAGTTCAAGATGGTAACCTTGGGCTCCCTACTTCCTCTTCTTCAAAGAGGAGACTGGCTCTGCTCTCTCAACCTTCAGGATGTATACACTCATATTGCGATAACTCCCATCTCATCGCAAATTCCTGAGGTTTCTCATAGGCCCCAAGCACTATCAATACCGTGTGCTTCCATTCGGCCTAGCATCTGCACCACGAATATTTACAAAATGCCTCGTCGTAGTTTCCGCCTTCTTCAGGACTCAAGGTGTCCACGTCTACCCCTATCTGGACGACTGGTTAATCAGGGCTCCGACTCAGCAATCCGCTTTGTCATCCCTACATTTCACCTTACACACTCTAATTTCACTTGGATTTCTCGTCAATTACGACAAATCCTCCTTAGTCCCATCTCAAACCTTATCGTTCATTGGGGCAGACTTGGACACCTTACAGGCAAAGGCTTTCCTGCCTCGTGTCTCTGGCACAACAGCTGCAGTCTCAACACTTGATGACTGCACATCATTTTCTCATCCTTCTAGGACACATGGCGTCTTCAGTTCAGGTCACACCAAGGCCCGCCTGGCCATGAGAGTCATGCAGTGGACTCTAAGGTCGCAATGGACACAGTCCCTTCAGCCACTGTCGACCATTGTCCACGTCACCGACTCACTTCGTCTGTCTCTCGCCTGGTGGGCGAATCACATCAATCTTCTACAGGGTTTGCCCTTTCAAGCGCCAAACCCTCAAATAATTCTCAACACCTTCCAACTTCGGGTGGGGAGCCCATGTGGCTGATCTCCAGACACAAGGTTACTGGTCTCCAGAGGAAGCCAAACACCAAATAAATTTCCTGGAGCTTCGAGCAATAAGATACGCTCTCAGAGTATTTCAGGATCGCCTGCCCAATCAAGTCATCCTGATCCAGATGGACAACCAGGTGGCCATGTGGTACATCATGGCTGTTCTGCCGAGCCTTCCCTGCCACTAGCCCAACAGACTGACCTAGAATTGTCCCTTCACTTATGTAAATAAACAATCACTAAATTATGCTCACAAATTAATATGTCAGCCCCTTGCCTCCCTCCCATACTCTATTGTATATAGTACTTTATCTTCGTTGTATATAGTACTTTATCTTCATTTTTCCCTTCTTTCTTTCCTACTCCCAGTTAAGGCATCCTTGTTATAATGTAACTTTATGCTCCTTTTAGATTGTCTCTTGTTGAATGGTTGGTTATAGTTACTGCTTAGTTCGATGTAAACTGAGTTGATTTGATTTGTATCAAGAAAGTCGGTATATAAAAGCCTTTAATAAATAAATAATAAATAAATCAACAAACAGGGAGGGACAGGATCCTACCTTCTGTGTCAGGAAGCTGCACAGATATGGGCGGAGGCCCTCTCCCACTCAATGTACCTCAGGGCCACCTACTTGCCGGGAGTGGACAACGTTTTGGCAGACAAGTTGAGTCGCAACTTTCAACCGCATGAGTGGTCTCTAAACCCCTCAGTAGCGAACTCCATCTTCCAAAAATGGGGTTATCCTCAAATAGACCTCTTTGCTTCACCCCAGAATCGCAAAGTAGGCAACTTCTGCTCTCTCACTCGCAGCCAACATTATCCACCAAGAGATGCATTCTCCCTATCATGGTCAACCGCTCTCCTATACACATTCCCTCCACTTCCACTTCTCTCAAAGACTCTCGTGAAGTTACGTCAGGATAAGGGAACCATGATCCTGATAGCACCCCACTGGACCCACCAAGTGTGGTTTCCAATTCTTCAGGATCTTTCCATTCGCAGGCACATTCCTCTGGGAACAGACCCGCTCCTAATCACTCAAAACGACGGGTGCCTTCGCCACCCCAATCTTCAGGCCTTGTCCCTGACAGCATGGATGTTGAAAGGTTAATCCTTCAGCCGCTTAACCTTTCTGATCCAATCTCCCGTGTCTTGATTGCTTCACGGAAGCCTTCCACAAGAAAATCGTATTCCTACAAATGGAACAGGTTCACGTCATGGTGCTCTTCTCAGGCCCTTGATCCCTTTACCTGTCCAATCCTGAAGTTTTTAGACTACCTCTGGCACTTGTCAGAGTCAGGTCTTAAAACTTCCTCCATTAGAATGCATGTCAGTGCAGTAGCTGCTTTCCATAAAGGTATCGGGGGTGTCCCTATCTCAGTACAACCTCTTGTTACACGGTTTTTGAAAGGCTTGCTTCACCTCAAGCCTCCACTGCGTCCTCCGGCCCCTTCTTGGGACCTCAACCTGATTTTGGGTCGGCTCATGAAACCACCATTTGAGCCGCTCCAATCCTGTGAACTTTGCTTTCTTACATGGAACGTTATTTTCCTTTTGGCAATCACTTTTGCTTGCAGAGTTAGTGAGTTACAGGCCCTAGTTACCTATCCGCCTTACACTAAACTTCTGCAAAACCGGGCGGTACTTCACACCCACCCTAAATTCTTACCTAAGGTAGTATCAGAGTTTCATCTCAATCAATCCATTATACTACCTTTCTTTCCCAGGCCCCATTCCAATCCACGAGAGCAGGCTCTGCATACCCTTGACTGCAAAC
The DNA here is from genome assembly GCF_901001135.1 of Rhinatrema bivittatum. NCBI lineage: Eukaryota > Metazoa > Chordata > Amphibia > Gymnophiona > Rhinatrematidae > Rhinatrema > Rhinatrema bivittatum. The sequence goes on along the minus strand of NC_042616.1, from coordinate 124,273,833 downwards.
GGGCTCTAGCATTCTACCTAGACTGTACAGCTGCCCACAGGAAGAGCACTCAATTATTTGTGTCTTTCCATCCTAACAAATTGGGGCAGCCTGTGGGTAAGCAGACTCTCTCCTCCTGGCTAGCGAACTGCATATCCTTTTGCTATCAGCAAGCGGGCATTCCACTCCAAGACCGTCTTTAAAGCACACTCTGTGAGGGCCATGGTGACTTCCGTAGCACACCTACACTGGACGCCGCTTCCTGACATTTGCAGGGCTGCCACTTGGAGTTCTCTCCATACTTTTACAGCTCACTATTGCTTAGACAAAGCTGGCAGACAAGATTCCGTCTTCGGCCAGTCTGTCTTGCGTAACCTATTTACGACGGGACGTACCAACACCCTTCCGCCTGCCCGGTGGGGTTCAGGATGCCCTCTACCAAATTCCGCCCCAGTTGTTGTGCCTGTTGCACGCCTTTGGCTACATTTGGTGTATGTTCAGACATCCTGAGCTCGGTACTCACCCATATGTGAGGACTACCATCCTGCTTGTCCTGTGAGAAAGCAAATGTTGCTTACCAGTAACATCCATCCTATGATGTCACCCTTATGTGAGGACTAACATCCTGCTGTCCTGTGAGAACACCTGTTACCGGTAAGCAACATTTTCTTTACTACAGCTGCATGCTGCTACAATGTGAAAATACACAGTTTGCACACCCTAACATGCGGGCCCTCTACATATCCACATATGTATAGTGAAATGGAGAACTTCTTCACTTATTGGATGCCAAAAAAAAAACTTTTTAAAAGAGTCATGCCATGACAATACATAATCATGAGTATTCAATGTCTGTAGCCACCAACCAGTACCTAAAATCTTGTGTAATTTTTTTTTCTTTTATAAATTCTGCATGAAAGCTTTATTAATTCTAATCTGTTCCTTCCCAGGTAAACGGCAGTGATGTCGGGCATCAGACCTCAATGGAACAAAGCGATCGTGTGTCTTTCTGAGCCGGGAATCAGGCTGTGTCTATTACTCAGCTCCAATGATCCCTAATTCTGACGCTGCGTCTTTTCCACGACAACCAGGGGGCTCACTATGACAAACAGAATACTTTAATGGGGACGTGCCCGCGCATCCGCCAAGTCCTTCAAAACCCCATTAACCAATGATCGTGACTCAGAAATAAGAACCCAAAGCAAATTGTTGCAAATCCATAAACTACTATTTCTTCTTTCGTTTCTTTTGTTGCAATGGAGAGGACATTACATCGGGGTTTGCATCGGGATTACATATTTATGTGGTTAATAATCACCAACTGGTACACTTGAAGAAAGGCCCGACATCACCATCATTTACCTGTAAAAAAAAAAATAAATAAAAAGATTAGAAATAATAAACTTTGTGGGGGGCAATATTCAGCCGTGGAGGGGCTCAGCTAGTTAAACAGATAAACATATTTATAAGTAGCAAAATTACTCGTTCTTCACATGAGTGAAAGTTTTCTTCTCCAGTAAAGGAATTATAATTTTTTTAAAAACTTTATTGTAGTAAAGCTTCTTGATTTAACAGTATTAGCTGTTTTTCCACCTATTGAGAGTATGTACAGAGTTGGACTTCCACAAAGTTGACCATGTGTGTTTGGGTATGTATCTATTTGTATGTTGTGTTTTGTGTATGTTTGTGTGTGTGTGGTATTTTTGTATATGTATATTTCCTTTATGTACTTTTGTATGTGTGTGTTTGTGTCTGCCATGAACTGGGGTTGGAGAAAAAGGGTTCACATGGAGAGTGTGATGTCAAGTTAGCAATTCTACACTCCTTGCTGCTGTCTCAATGACCAGTTGTTATGACTGACTGTCCAATGTTCAAGCTGATTGGTTGGCAAGACTTTATGATTTCACAAACCATCCAGCCAGCAACCCAGTCCAGCACCCCAACCAATTATAAAACACAAAATTGCATTGTATTTTAGGTATTCATTAATAGCTACATGTATCAAATAGTCATGATTATGTGGTGTTATGGGCAAGACATTTTATTCTGTGGGATTTTCAGCAACCTTTGCAGAAAGAGGCTTTTGGTTTCATTATTATAATCATCATCATCATCATTATTATTATTTCCGACATGCCTTTCTAGCTGGAGAGTTTCAAGCATGTTACAGAATGACACCGTTGATTCAGTACAGCATAATAATTATAGTTTAACATAATAGTTAAATATAAATAGTCAATACATTAAATTGCAATAGTTAAATAACTTTCCCTCACAAGGTACATCATAGAAAAAATTCAATGATGTATATAGATCTATATACAAAATCTTTACTAGGGCTTATGTTATTGGTTGATGCCAAATGCTTCAAAGAGTTAAATTTTCAACAATTTTTTGGATTGATAGGAGAACTGGAATACACCTGATGTAAATAGCTAGGGAGTTCCACAGTGTTGAGAATGAACCTGTGAAGATTCTGAACCTGGTGCTGGTGAGGCACATTATTTTTGGAGAGGGCACCACCAGGTGTGCTTCAGTTTGCAAGTATAGAGAGCAGTTGGGTGTATTGAGGAAGAGAGATCTCCTGAGGTAGATCAAGGCCAGGTCCTTGAGGGTTTTGTAGGCTAGGACTAAGAATTTGAAATTGGTGTGGTAGTGTTTCAGGAGTTAATGTAGGGTTTTTAGAAACAGAATTATTTGATCAGATATGGTTGCATTCATTATGTGGGCTGAACATTTGTATGACAGGAGTAGGCAACTCCAGTCCTGAATTCATCCATAATGAATATGCATGATATACATTTGCAAATTCATTATGGATATCCCGAAAACCAAACCTGTTGGTGGCACTCCAAGACTGGAGTTGATTACCCTTGTTGTATGAGCTGCAAGTAGCGGTTTAGGTGATAGGGATTGCAGCATAGGGGGAGTAATAGTAGACCAGGCAAGAGATTATCATGACAATGCAAAAGTGTTATCATCCAGGAGCTCAGAAATGGTGGAGCTGAAAAAGGTGGAAAAAGGCTATGCCAGACACTGCTCAGATTTGGGCTTTGGTGGTAAGTTAAGAACATAAGAAGTTGCCAGACTAGGTCAGGCTGAGGGTCCATCAAGCATCTTGATGGGCGCTCGATCTGACCCAGTATAGCAGTATTGATCCTTGTTTCCAGCAGTGGCCAATCCAGAATACAAGTACCCAAACATTAAATGGATCCCATGCTACTAATGCTGGTAATAAGCAGTGGTTGTTTCTTAAGTCAACTTGACTAATAGCAGTTTATGAATGTCTCCTCCAGGAATTTGTCCAAATCTTTTTTAAACCTAGATAAACTAAGTGCCTTAACCACATCCTCTGGCAATGAATTCCAGAGCATTCCTCTCCCTCCCTCCCCTCTTCCCTGTTTTATGTAATTTCCATTCTATAATTTTGTTTGATGTAAACCGATATGATGTCCCCACTAATATCAGTATAGAAATTTAATAAATAAATAAACTAAATAAATAAAAATAAATGTTCTTCAATTTGTTTTAAATGTGATACTTGCTAACTTCATGGCATGCCCCTAGTTCTAGTATTATCTGAAATAGTAAACAACTGAATTACATTAGCCTATTCTAGTCCTCTCATGATTTTATAGATCTCCATTATATCCCCCCTCAGCTATCTCTTCTCCAAGCTGAACAGCCCTAACCTCTTTAGTCTTTCCTCATATGTGAGCCATCCTATCCCCTTTATCATTTTGTTCACCCTTCTCTGTACCTTCTCCATTGCATCTATATCTTTTTTGAGATGCGGCGACCAGAATTAAACACAGTTTTCAAGGTGTAGTCTCACCCTGGAGCAATACAGAGGCATTATGACTTCTCTTTTTATTCACCATTTTATTTTTATTCACCATTCTCTTCCTAATCATTCCTAACATTACGTTTGCTTTTTTAATCACCATAGCACACTGTGCTGATGATTTCAACGTATCGTCCAGTATGATGCCTAGATCTTATTCCTGGGTGGTAATTCCTAACATGAAACCTAATATTGTGTAACTACAGCATGGATTATTTTTCCCTGTATATACCACATTAAATTTCATCTGCCATTTGGACACCCAATATTCCAGTCTCACAAAGTCTTCCTGCAATTTATCACTATCCACCTGTGATTTATGTACTATGAATAATTGTGTCATCTGCAAATTTGATCCTTCATCATTCCCCCTTTCCAGATCATTTATAAATATATTAAAGAGCACTGGTCTAAGTACAGATTCCCGAGGCACTCCAGTGTTTACCTTTCTCCTCTGAGAAAACTGACTAATCCTATTCTCTGTTTCCTGTCTTTTAACCAGTTTGCAATCCACAAAAGTACATTGCCTCCTATCTCATGACTTTTTAATTTTCTTAGAAGCCTCTCAAGGGGGAATTTCATATGCTTTCTAAAAATCCAAATACACCACATCTACTGACTCACCTTTAGCCACATGTTTATTAACCCCTTCAAAAAAATGTAGCATATTTGTGAGGCAAGACTTCCCTAGGGTAAATCCATGCTGGCTGTGTCCCAGTTAAAGCATGTCTGTCCATATGTTCTGTGATTTTGGTTTTTTAGAATAGTTTCCACGATTTTTTCAGGCACTGAAGTCAGGATTACTGGTTGGATCACCCCTCAAGCCCCTTTTAAATATCACAGTTACATTGGCCACACTCCAGTGTTCAGGCACAATGGAAGATTTTAATGATAGGTTACACATTTTTACTAATAGATCTGAAATTTCATTTTTCAGTTCTTTCAGAACCTTGGGGTGTATACCATACAGTCCAGGTGATTTGCTACTCTTTAGTTTGTCAATCTGGCCTACTACATCTTCCAGGTTCACCATGATTTGGTTGAATTCATCTGAATCATCATCCTTGAAAACTGTCTCTGGAACTGGCATCTCCCTATCATCCTCCTATAAACACCAAAGTGAAGAATTAATTTAGTCTTTCCATGATGGCCTTGTCTTTCCTAAGTGCCCCTTTAAACCCTCAATCATCTAACTGTCCAACTGAATCCCTTATAGTATTTCTTATTCCAATATCTTTAAACAAGTTTTTATTATGAGTTTTTGCTTCTATGACTAACTTCTTTTCAAATTCTCCCTTAGCCGGTCTCATCAGTGTTTTAAATTTGACTTGACAATCCTTGTTTTTGCCTCCTCATTTTTCCAGAGAAGAAACTTGCCAATGCTTATGCTTCTTCCTATTTTCTTTAGATGGATCCTTCTTCCAATTTTTGAAGGAAGAATTCTTGGTTAAAATAGCTTCTTTCACTTCACTTTTTAACCAATCCAGCAAGCATTTAGCCTTCCTTTTACTTTCTTAAAGCATAGAATAAATCTGGACTGTGCTTCTAAGATGGTATTTTTAAACAATGTCCATGCCTTTTGTACACTCATATTTATTTAAAATGATTTATATACTTTTTTTATACTGGAATGTAATGGTTTACAATAAAACATACATAGTAAAATATCAAATACATAAAATAAAATAAATCAGTATTAATAAAATAGACAAAAACAGAACATTGCATAAAAGCACAGGGAGGGTAAATTAAAGTGAAGGGGGAATACTTGGTGGGAAAAGTGAGTCAACCGGACACAAAGAGTGGTTAGGTGACAATTAAAAAATAAATGTTTTTAGATTCTTTTTAAACTCTTTCACATTGCCAAGGTGTCTCAAATTGTCTGGAATGGAATTACAGAGGTGGGGGCCAGCAACTGAGAAGGCGTGTTGTCTCATATCATCAAGTTGGGCAGTTTTGTTAAGTACTTGTAGGAGGTTTCTGTGGGCCGAATGTAGACTTCTAGTGGGTCTGTAAATACGGAGTTATGAACTACATTTGTAGCTGCAACTTTCAGGATTTTTTCTATCTTCCTCATTTTAATAGTCTCTGTTTTGAAAGATAGTGATAGAGCAGTCATTAATTCAAATTGGATCATCTTATGATCACTATTGCCAAGTTGTCCCACCCCTTGGCAGATGGGGTCACCTGGCAAAAGCTGAAAGTCTTATATAAAGTCTAGACTCCATACTTTGAAGATGACAGTTAGGGTTGTTCCATTGACAATCACTTTTGAGTGAAGATGACTGGGTTAGTTTTTACCATTCCATAGCATCTCTGTCTTTTTTGGATTTAGGCTTAGTTTGTTTTAGTGTAGGTAGTTGTTGAGGTTGACAGTGGTTGAGTTTGGTTTATGCTGAGTAGGATCAGTAATTGGCTGTCATCGGCATAGGAATAGTATATAAACTGATAGTCTCTAAGTTTGACAAGGGGGCCATGTAAATGTTGAATGGTGTGGGTAATAGAATGGAATCTTGTGGTATGCCACAGGAGAGAGCATAAGGTTTTGAGAGTGCTACTATCAGTGATACAGACTGGGTGTGATCATAGAAACAATGTGAACCAGACCAGGGCTGGGATTGCTATTTCTAGGTCACTCCTCCATCTGGAGATGAGGATGTTGTGGTCTGTGGTGTCAAAATCTGCTGAGAGATCCAGGAGTATTAGTATGGCTGACTGTCTATAGTCAAGGCACAGTCAGCATTCATCCACCAGGTTTATTAGTATTTACTTACTTTAATTATTTATTCAGATTTATATTCTGCCTCTCCCAGTAGGTCCAAGGCACTGTTGGCTTCTGTTATTTAGTGGTAGTTACAGCTTTCTCATCGGCTGCAGTCATCTGCCTTTGACTGAGCTCTCAGAGTTTCTCATCACAGCTGTATCATGTCTGCTACCTGTGGGGCTATCTTCAATACCATACTATTCATAGTGAGTGTCAAACTGTATATCATTCAATAAATGTTTTAGTATTAAGTTTTGAGTTCCCTCTGACTTTTGGAAACTAAAAAGGAAGAAATTTAACTTTCTGCATAGGCTCCCAAGCTAGGACACAGGGATCGATGCATGGACAGATTCTTTTCAACATTTTGACAAGTAGTTTTGTAGAAGGACTATTGAGAAATGTTTGTCTTTTTGCAGATAACACTAAAATCTGCAGGGTAGATACTCAAGGTGGTGTGGAAAACATGGAGTGATCTAAAAAAAATCTTGAGAAATGGTCTAGAGTCTGGCGGCTAAAATGTAATCTAAAAAATGCATTTGGGCTGCAATAACCCAAGGGAATGTTACAGTCTATAGGGTGAAATTCTTCCCTGCACAAAACAAAAGCAGGATCTGGGGGTGAACATATCTGATGACCCCAAAGTGACCAAACATGTGAATAAGACAATGGGAAAACCAGAAAAATGCTTGGGGGCATAGGGAGAGGAATGGTTAGCAGAAAAGAAAGATAGTATTGTCCCTGTATAAGTTCCCAGTGAGACTTCATTTGGAATACTGGAGACCACACTTTCAAAACAATATAAACAGGATGGAGTTGGTCCACAGGAAAATGTCATAATGCCTCTGTATCACTCCATGGTGAGACCGCACCTTGAATATTGTGTACAATTCTGGTCGCCGCATCTCAAAAAAGATATAATTGCGATGGAGAAGGTACAGAGAAGGGCTACCAAAATGATAAGAGGAATGGAACAACTCCCCTATGAGGAAAGACTAAAGAGGTTAGGACTTTTCAGTTTGGAGAAGAGACGACTGAGGGGGGATATGATAGAGGTGTTTAAAATCATGAGAGGTCTAGAACAGGTAGATGTGAATCGGTTATTTACTCTTTCGGATCGTAGAAAGACTAGGGGGCACTTCATGAAGTTAGCATGGGGCACATTTAAAACTAATCGGAGAAAGTTCTTTTTTACTCAACGCACAATTAAACTCTGGAATTTGTTGCCAGAGGATGTGGTTAGTGCAGTTAGTGTAGCTGTGTTTAAAAAAGGATTGGATAAGTTCTTGGAGGAGAAGTCCATTACCTGCTATTAAGTTCACTTCGAGAATAGCCACTGCTATTAGCAATGGTAACATGGAATAGACAGTTTTTTGGGTAGTTGCCAGGTTCTTATGGCCTGGATTGGCCACTATTGGAAACAGGATGCTGGGCTTGATGGACCCTTGGTCTGACCCAGTATGGCATTTTCTTATGTTCTTATGGCTACTAAAATAGTCAGTGGTCTTCATTCTAAAGCATAGAGGGACAGACAGATATAAACATGTATATCCTACAGGAAAGTGAACTAAAGGAGATATGAAATAAATATTTTCAGAGGTATCAGTACAGAAAAGTCAGGTGTCTTTCAATAGAAAGGATACTCTGGAACAGTGGGTCATGTGATGAGGATGAAAGGAGTTAGACTGAGGAGTAATCTAAGGAAGTATTTCTTTACAGCAAGAGTGGTTGATGCATGGAACATCCTCTCAGTGGAGATGAGGACAGTATTGAATTCAAGAAAGCCTAAGACAAACTAAGTGAATCTCTAAGGGATTGAATGGCTGGGCAGACAAGATAGACTGCATGTTTCCATCCCATCAAGTTTCCATTAGAATCCGGATTAGGTGTCTTCAGTGTGGGTTTTGTAATTGATCTTTTTAGGAAGTTTGGAAGATATCTCTCTGCTAGTAAGGCATTGGTGATAGTTTGAATGTTGTGGAGCAGTTTAGATTTAGCTTGTTTGATTACCCAGGAGGGGCAGGGGTACTCAGGCCAGGTGTTTGGCTTAACAATGAAGTAGAAAACAGACAAATGTATAGAATTAATTTATTATCACTACATTTATTGAACCTCAAAAAAGGGTATATCTGTTCATAATGAAATCTTCAGTAAGATTGAAATGTGTATATATATATATATATATATATATATATATATATATAGTGAAACTCACAAATATATATCTGGTCTGAGCTGCATTAAACTCACTAAAAACTTTAGTCCACTACTAGAAAAAGATGTAGGTTTCCTGCTCACCACTGTCAAGCGAGACACCTGGCCTGAAGACCGCTGCCGCTCTTGGTTAATCAAACAAGCTAAATCCAAACAGCTCCACTGCAGGCAAATCATGAGATAGCAGGATTATATAGTGGGCTTTGCAAAGAAGGATAAAAGGAAAAATAGCACATCAGGGTTTTGACAAAAACAAACAGTATCCCAGGAGCTCAGCACACAGGAAATCACCAATAATGAAGTTAGGAAAGCACAAAAACAGAATATAATGTAAATAAAGATTTCAGCACTCATATTTGCCCCAGTTTAATTCCTTGGCTATAGTCGTAGGTCCTTGTTGATCTGTTTTCCTGTTTACTCCTTTGTAACTAAGGATCTTCTATACTTATCCCTTGCCTTCCTGATTCTGTTATTTCTGTCTCCTCCTCCTTCACTATGAGATTATTCCATGCAACTACCACCATTTCTGTGAAGAAATATTTTCTAATGTTATTTCTCAGTCTACAATAGCTAATAAAAAGTGGAAATGAAGAGCAATATACAAATTGGTATAAGCCACAAAAATCAATAGTATAACACTATAAAACTTCATGGTACCTTTTCTTGGATAACTCAATAATTGAAACAAGGATTAAATCAACATATCCATCATTTATTAACAGTTGCTTCTAGAAATATGTTTCGGTCCCCCAAAGGTTAAACAGTAAGACCTGTGGTCTGGGTGTGATGAAAATGTTATGGAACCCTGCAGAGGGGATTCAGGTGAACTTGCAACCACTTAAAGAATTCAGCGGCGTCTCCTGACAGCAAATTTTCAAAATGAACCCGGGGTGCAGGAGATGCTAGTAAACTAATCCAAATAAGAGCCGCAATTGTTCTGCTGTCCTGGGGAAGCGTGTGCTAGCAGCTGGCCAGCATGCAGAATCTAATACTGCTCCAAAGGAACACTAAGGTAAAAAAAAATTTAAAAATCTAATAGGTAGGGGGTCAGGGAGGAGAGAGGAAAGGTTATGAAGGATAGATTGGGGTACAGGGAATAGACTGGGAGGGAACTAAGAAAGCCCTACTCATGTCACTGCGCGTTGCTTTGTGAAATTCCACCCCCCCCCCCTGCACGCGCAAGTCTTAAAATCGACCCCTGACTTTTTTCTGTCACACATAAATGAAACAAACCAAAATAACACAATCCCTCTAATTCCCATTTCTTGTAATCTCCCTAATAGCATAGTATGGGAAACCATGTCAAATGCTGAGGCCATGTCTAAAAACAATGCAATTACAGCCTCGCCTTTATCAAATTCTTGATACAAGTGATTAGAAACAGAACATAAAAGGGTCTCCCATGCTATGCTTCTTTTGAAATCCACAATTTATTTCTAAAATTTTCTCCAAAGACATTGACAGGGTCATTTATCAAAATGTGTTAGTGCGTTATCGTGTGCAATAGGGTCCTAACTCTCATGATAACGCCATAACACATGCGATAAATAATGCATCGCGAAATGCATATGCAAATTCAAAAATTTTATTCAAGTGGGAGGAGTTTGGGCAGAGTAAATGGAAATGAGGGTGGGTTAGCATGGCATACGATAATGTAACGCACGCTATTGCAGGATTTAACGCCAGAAATAACTACACCTTTTTTCTGAGAATTATGCCTGCAATAGCTGTGAGTTATGGCCAAAATGGGATTTATCGCAAATCCCGTTTTGAGAGGGGAGGAGAGAGAGAGCCTCTGTGGAGGGTCACTTATAATTGAACACTTTTTCTCACAGGACAAGCAGGATGGTAGTCCTCACATATGGGTGACAACATAGGATGGAGCCCAGTCACGGAACACTTTTGTCAAAGTTTCTAGAACTTTGACTGGCACCTACTGGGCATGCCCAGCATGGCACTAAACCTGCAGCCAGCAGGGATCCCTCTTCAGTCTTCTTTTTTCGCACAGCAGTAGCCACGTGGGTTAAGGAGCTCCACAGAGATTCCTGACAGGAATTTTCCTCAGGGAATTACTAAAAACTTTCATACCCCACAGGGGTCCCTCCTTCAAATTTTTGACTCCACGGTACTCCAGTAAGTTTTTACCCGGCCAGTTTGGCTCTCGCGGCCTACTGGCCCGTTGTCCGTACCACGGCTAAATTTTTTCAAAGGCCATGGTGTCGGGGTTCCGTCGGTGCCCGGACTGTACTTGCACCATGTCCATTACAGACCCACATAAAGTCTATGTAATGTGTCTCAGGTACGAGCATGATGTCCTGACTTGCACCAAATGTGCCTTAATGACACCAAAATGTCACAAGGCCAGAATGGAGAAAATGGAACTTCTTTTCCGTTATCAAACTCCGATGCTATCTATTGCTACCTTGTAAGCACCTTATTCCTACCTTGAAAGCACTTTCTCCTGCTTATATGCCCTTCTCTCCAGTTAGAAATTGTTTAACCTATCCTCTTCTAACAGCCTAGTTCCACTTTCCCTGTTATAATGTAACGTTTTGCTTTCTTTGTTAACTGGTTCCCCTAGTTTATTGTAAACCGGTACGATAAGACCTTGTCTTGAGTATCGGTATATTAAAAGAATTTAAATAAATAAATAAATAAATATTGCATCGATGTCTGAACCGGCACCATCCACCGTGCCAGTATTGGCCAGCGGCCGGTGACCGTCCGGCGTTGACGACTTCTCGGCCTTCGGCTACCTCTACTCCCCCCTCAGGACCGAGGGGATTGTAGAGAGAAACATCGGCATTGACACCGCACGTCTCGGACCATCGAGGAAGGAAAATCTTTGACTTCGCCATCGTCCGAACAGCCAAAGAAACCCCATCCAGAAAAGGCACCGACCCTTTCTGCGACCGGGTCACCGAGGCAACCCTCACCAGAACGGGTATCGGGAGCCGCAACTCTGCCTTTAACGGTGGTCCCTCCGGCTATGCCTCTGCCTCCTTCTTCCCTTCCGGGGCCGGGGCTGCTTGCTCCAGGTCTCCATGAATAAATGGACCGGATGGTTCAGGAGGCCATCGATAAGGCGGTGCACAGACTTCAAGCTCCTCCGACACCGAAACCGGTGCCGATTGTGGAACAGACCACCGATCCGATTCCGGCAGCACTGGCACCGCTGCTCTCGAAGATGGAAGCGCTCATAGCCGCTTTTCCACCGATGGATCCTGGGTCACCGATAGCTCTGGTGCCCTCCCCACGTACCCTGTCATCGGTAGGGGAAACACCGTTCTGCATTCCTCCATCGGGAGTTCTTCCGATGCCTCAACCATCGATGCCGATGAGCCCATCGGCGCCACTGATCCATCCATCGATGCCTGCACCGATGCCCTCGATGCCTTCATCAGTGCCTCCAGTACTTCCCTTGCATAAGAACATAAGAAATTGCCATGCTGGGTCAGACCAAGGGTCCATCAAGCCCAGCATCCTGTTTCCAACAGAGGCCAAAACCAGGCCACAAGAACCTGGCAATTACCCAAACAATAAGAAGATCCCATGCTACTGATGCAATTAATAGCAGTGGCTATTCCCTAAGTAAAATTGATTAATAGCCATTAATGGACTTCTCATCCAAGAACTTATCCAAACCTTTTTTGAACCCAGCTACACTAACTGCACTAACCACATCCTCTGGCAACAAATTCCAGAGCTTTATTGTGCGTTGAGTGAAAAAGAATTTTCTCCGATTAGTCTTAAATGTGCTACTTGCTAACTTCATGGAATGCCCCCTGGTCCTTCTATTATTTGAAAGTGAAAATAACCGAGTCACATCTACTCGTTCAAGACCTCTCATGATCTTAAAGACCTCTATCATATCCCCCCTCAGCCGTCTCTTCTCCAAGCTGAACAGCCCTAACCTCTTCAGCCTTTCCTCATAGTGAAGCTGTTCCATCCCCTTTATCATTTTGGTTGCCCTTCTCTGTACCTTCTCCATCGCAATTATATCTTTTTTGAGATGCGGCGACCAGAATTGTACACAGTATTCAAGGTGTGGTCTCACCATGGAGCGATATAGAGGCATTATGACATTTTCCGTTCTATTAACCATTCCCTTCCTAATAATTCCTAACACTCTATTTGCTTTTTTGACTGCTGCAGCACACTGAGCTAACGATTTTAAAGTATTATCCACTATGATGCCTATATCTTTTTCCTGGGTGGTAGCTCCTAATATGGAACCTAACATCGTGTAACTGCAGCAACGGTTATTTTTCCCTATATGCAACACCTTGCACTTGTCCATATTAAATTTCATCTGCCATTTCGGTGCCCAATCTTCAAGTCTTGCAAGGTCCTCCTGCAATGTATCACAGTCTGCTTGTGATTTAACTACTCTGAATAATTTTGTATCATCTGCAAATTTGATAACCTCACTCGTCGTATTCCTTTCCAGATCATTTATATATATATTGAAAAGCACCGGGTCAAGTACAGATCCCTGAGGAACTCCACTGTTTACCCTTTTCCACTGAGAAAATTGACCATTTAATCCTACTCTCTGTTTCCTGTCTTTTAACCAGCTTGTAATCCACGAAAGGACATCGCCTCCTATCCCGTGACTTTTTAGTTTTCGTAGAAGCCTCTCATGAGGGACTTTGTCAAACGCCTTCTGAAAATACAAATACACTACATCTACCGGTTCACCTTTATCCACATGTTTATTAACCCCTTCAAAAAAATGAAGTGCCTTCGGAACCTAGACCGGGACCTTCAGGAATACCATCATCCCGACCTTCTCAGGCACCTAGAGGGGCAGGTCCTGATCTCTATGACACTGGACCGACGATTCTTCTCAAGACACCGATGACTTGCCATCGCCACCTTCTCCTACTGAAAGCAGGAAGCGTTCTCCTCCAGAGGACCTATCCTTCAAATTTTTTGTGAAGGAAATGTCTGAATTGGTTCCCTTCCAATTGCAGACTGAACAAGATGACAGACATCAAATGATGGAGCTGTTTCAATTCCTGGATGCTCCCAAGGAAATAACCTCCATCCCTATTCACGAGGTTCTTTTGGATCGCCTCAAAAAGAACTGGGAACACCCTGGTTCTGTTGCTCTAGTCAACAGAAAAGCTGATACCACTTATTTGGTCCAGTCAGCCCCAGGATTCCAGAAACCTCAGCTGGATCATCAATCTGTGGTTGTAGAATCTGCCCAAAAAAGGGCAAAAAGATCAAAACCCCACTCTTCCTTTCCCCCAGGTAAGGAACAGAAATTCCTGGATGCCATTGGCCAGGGTGTCTTCCAGGGATCGATGCTTATCTCTCAGATCGCCTCCTACCAGCTCTAGATGACCCAGTACAACAGGGTCTTATTCAAGCAGATACAGGATTTTGTAGAGTCCCTGCCTCAGCAATTCCCGGAACAGCTTCAAACCCTGGTACACAAGGGTTTCGAGGCAGGGAAGCAAGAAATAAGATCCTCTTTTGATATCTTCAACACCGCTTCCAGGGTATCTGCAATTGCTATTTCGGCAAGAAGATGGGCCTGGCTCAAGTCTTCAGACTTGCACCCTGAAGTACAAGACAGATTATCTGATCTGCCCTGCATAGGTGACAATCTGTTTGGTGAACAGATTCAGCGGACGGTGGCGGAACTCAAGGACCATCATGAGACCCTACACCAGCTCTCTCTGATGCCCTCTGAGTATTCTTCCAAACAGCCATTCAGGAAGGATACTAAAAAGTCATTCTTCCATCCAAAGAAATCCTATCCACCACAGTCTAGAACTCGTTCCACAAGACCTTTCCAAAAGGCCCAGTCTCATCAACCTCGTAAACAAAAGCCTCAAGCAGCTCCTCAGCCGGGCCCTGCTTCCGGCTTTTGACTCCTGCTTAGAGGACAGCAGCCAGTTTCCTCTGCCTCGGATACCAGTGGGAGGTCGATTGTGCCATTTCAAGAACAGGTGGCACACAATCACCTCAGACCAGTGGGTCCTTGCCATAATTTCTCAAGGTTATCGCCTGAACTTTCTCTCCATTCCACTGGACTCCCCCCCTCTATCAACGTGGAGAACATCCAACCATTCACTACTCCTGGACCAGGAGGTTTCCCTCCTCCTCCAGTCTAGAGCAATAGTACCAGTGCCCTACTCCCAACAAGGCCTAGGATTCTATTCCCGGTACTTTCTAATTCCCAAAAAATCAGGCAGTGTTCGTCCAATTCTGGACCTACGTGCCCTCAACAAGTATCTCTACCGCGCAAAGTTCAAGATGGAAACCTTAGGTTTCCTCCTTCCTCTTCTGCAAAGAGGAGACTGGTTCTGCTCTCTCGATCTCCAAGATGCGTACACACACATTGCGATAAATCCATCTCATCACAGGTTCCTGAGATTTCTGGTAGGCCCCAAGCACTATCAATACCGAGTGCTCCCATTCGGCCTGGCATCTGCACCACGAGTCTTCACCAAGTGTCTCGTAGTAGTAGCAGCCTTCCTCAGGACTCAAGGTGTTCACGTCTACCCCTATCTAGACGATTGGTTGATCAGGGCTCTCACTCAGCAAGCTGCTCTGTCGTCCCTATGACTTTCTTTTACACACTCTGATTTCACTAGGATTTCTTGTCAACTACGCAAAATCCTGCTTAGTCCCATCTCAAACTTTATCATTCATAGGGGCAGACTTGGACAACTTGCAGGCAAAGGCATTTCTGCCTCGACAGCAAGCTCTCACTCATCTCTCTCGCACACCACCTATAGGCTCAGTGCTACCCGACTGCACGCCACTTCCTCATCCTACGGGACATATGGCATCCTCAGTACATGTTACTCCAATTGCCCGCTTGGCCAAGAGAGTCATGCAGTGAACTCTAAGGTCACAATGGACTCAGTCCGTCCAACCTCTATTGACCACTGTCCACATCACCGACTCACTCTGTCAGTCTCTAGCCTGGTGGAAAAATCAGATCAATCTCCTCCAAGGCCTGCCCTTCCAGGCTCCACACCCTCAAATAATTCTCACCACCGATGCTTCCAACCTCAGCTGGGGAACCCATGTTGCCGATTTACAAACCCAAGGAACTTGGTCTCCAAAAGAAGCCAAACACCAAATCAATTTCCTGGAGCTGCGAGCAATCAGATAGGCTCTCAGGGGGTGTTTCAGGATTGCCTTTCCAATCAAGTCATCCTGAATCAGACGGACAACCAGGTCACCATGTGGTACATCAACAAACAGGGACGGACGGGCTCCTACCTACTGTGTCAGGAAGCTGCGCAGATATGGGTGGAGGCCCTCTCCCACTCGATGTACCTCAGGGCCACCTATTTGCTGGGAGTGGACAATGTGTTGGCAAACAACCTAAGTTGCGCTTTCCATCCGCATGAGTGGTCCCTCAACCCTACAGTAGCAGATGCAATATTCCAACATTGGGGTTCATCCTCGCATAGACCTCTTTGCGTCACCACAAAACCACAAAGTAGAGAACTTTTGCTCTCTCCCTCGCAGCCAACACTCTCAGCCAAGAGATGTGCTCTCCCTCTCATGGGCAACCAGTCTCCTGTATGTATTCCCTCCACTTCCACTTCTCTCGAAGACTCTCGTGAAGTTACGTCAGGACAAGGGATGCATGATCCTGATAGCACCTCACTGGCCTTGCCAAGTTTGGTATCCAATACTTCAGGATCTCTCCATTCGCAGGCACATTCCCTTGGGAAAGAACCCGCTTCTGATTACTCAGAACACTGGGTGCTTACGCCACCCCATTCTTCAAGCTTTGTCCCTGACGGCCTGGATTTTGAAAGGTTAATTCTTCACTTAACCTTTCGGAGCCAGTTTCCTGTGTCCTGATTGCTTCACAGACGCCTTCCACGAGAAAGTCTTACCTCTACAAATGGAAGAGGTTTAAATCATGGTGTTCTTCTCAATCCCTTGATCCCTTTACCTGTTCCACCTTGAAGTTTCTAGACTATCTATGGGACTCGTCAGAGTCAGGTCTAAAAACTTCCTCCATTAGAATCATGACAGTGCGGTAGCCACCTTACATAAATGTATCGGGGACGTTCCTATTTCAGTACAACCCCTCGTAACACGTTTTCTGAAAGGCTTGCTTCACCTCAAGCCTCCACTGCGTCCTCCGGCCCATTCTTGGGACCTTAATCTGGTCTTAGGTCGGCTCATGAAACCTCCATTCGAGCCTCTCCAATCCTGTGATCTTCGCTTTCTCACATGGAAAGTGATATTCCTATTGGCAATAACATCTGCTCGCAGAGTTAGTGAGTTACAGGCCCTAATTACCTATCCGCCTTACACTAAACTTCTGCAGGACTGGGCAGTACTCCGCACTCATCCTAAATTCCTACTCAAGGTAGTATCGGAGTTTTACATTAATCAATCCAATATACTACCTAACCTCTTTCCCAGGCCTCACTCCAATCCGGGTGAACAGGCTCTGCATACCCTTGATTGTAAACGTGCTCTAGCATTCTATCTAGACCATACAGCTGCCCAAAGGAAAGGCACTCATTTGTTTGTCTCTTTCCATTCCACCAAATTGGGGCAACCTGTGGGTAAGCAGACTGTCTCCTCCTGGTTAGCAGACTGCATATCCTTTTGCTATCAGCAAGCAGGCATTCCACTTCAAGACCGTGTACACTCTGAGGGCCATGGCGACTTCAGTAGCACACCTACGCTCGGTGCTGCTTCCTGACATTTGCAGGGCTGCTAGCTGGAGTTCTCTCCATATCGAATCGTGTTGCCGTACAGCCGGCACCATTTTGGCGCAAAATGGCGTCGGCCGTACGGCAACACGGTTCGACTGCAGGTCGTTCCGGACCCCCACTGGACTTTTGGCAAGTCTTGTGGGGGTCAGGAGGACCCCCAAGCTGGCCAAAAGTCCCTGGGGGTCCAGCGGGGGTCCGGGAGCGATCTCCTGCCGTCGGGGGACAAAAAAACAAAATGGCGCCAGCGCTACCTTTGCCCTGTCATATGACAGGTCAAAGGTAGCGCCGGCGCCATTTCTACAATGCACGGAGGTCCGAGAGAAAGAGATCACACCGGGACCCTTCCTCTGGACCCCAGGTAATTTAAGGCATTTGGGGGGGGTTCGGGAGGGTGGGGGATTTATTGTAAAGGGTCGGGGTGGCTTTTAGGCTTGTTTTAGTGTGCCGGTTTTCCCGCCCTCCCCCCCCACTGGACCCCAGGTAATTTAAGGCATTTTGGGGGGATTCGGGAGGGTGGGGGATTTATTTTAAAGGGTCGGGGTGGGTTTTAGGGATGTTTTAGTGTGCCGGTTTTCGATTTACACGATTTACACGATTTAAACGATATTTAAAAAACCCAAACTGCGACGATCCGATTCCCTCCCCCTCCCAGCCGAAATCGATCGTTAAGACGATCGACCACACGATTCACATCTCTAGTGTTTTTTTTGTCATTTTTGGTTGAGGTTGGTAATAAGAAGGGGCTGCGCAAAGAGGCGCGCAAAGGGGCCTGCTCCTTTGGACGCGCTCCTTCGGCGCGTGGCGCACGGCGCCTGGGGTGAGTTTATGTTTAAAGCCACTCACCTGGCGCCTTCTGCCACGTCAGGGGGCTGTCCTTGCAGCGAGTCAGGTGGTGTAGAAGCAGAAGCGAGCGGAGAGGCCTTTTCCTCACATAAGGAGACCTTTTGGGCTTTTTGCATCTTTGATTTTTCTCCCCAGGTACACTGGGAAGACTCCCCTAGAGATTTAGGGTAAGTATAAGGTCAGTATCCAGAGCTTCGGGATTCCACTGGCAGGATTAATCAGTTACAGTTTACCTCTGGAATATTACAGATTTGATTAGGTGAACCTAGGCATATTCCAGGCACACTGAGCAGTTTGTTCCCTGAGGAGTGTTGTACATATTCCCCACCCCCATAGATAACTTAAAAACAACAAAAATGCAGACAGCAGATGAGGGCTATTTAATCTTTTGTGCCAAGTGTAGTATGAACAATTACCTGCAGGGCTTAATTTGTAGACAAACAGGAAGTGGAACTGTGGAGGGGGTTGGTGAGATGGACAGGGCCAGGGTTAAGTGTAACCTATGAAAAGGGGATGACCAGGGCCAAGTGTGAACTCTCTCACATACACGAATACCTAAAATCAAAGACATATAGCTACCCTTCTCTGGGAAAGCAGATCCAACAATCTCTGTTCTTCTCTGCTTTCTCCAAGGGCTGGGGTGTCCATAAATAATCCATGCAACTACTGGCTCTATTCTGTTTCCTCAAGGGAGACAGGACTGATTTACACTGCTGGCTAGGCTCCACTTTCTTGGATTCCAGAAAAAAGATTGTAGAATGCTGTCCTGGGTTGTTTTGCCAGTAATTAAGCTCTTTGTAATGGACACAAAATGGGATTGAATTAACACAAATTTGAAAGCTGTGAGCAGTAGTGCCATTCATCAAGATTAGGGCTGAAGCCTTGACAATTGTCACTACTGCTAACAAGTTTCAAACTTGTGCTGATTCAATCTCTTCTTTGAGTCTGTTCTTTGGTCTACAGTGTCTGCATCAGTATCAGTCCTTCCCCTTGTGGTCCCTCCAAAACAGGAGGAGAGGGAGAAGGGGAAACCAGAGGAGAGGAACTGGATTAGGTATAAGGTGGCCTGTTCTCTTCTCTGTGAGCTCCAGGTTTCCTCCCTCTCCTTCTCTTCCCAGCAAGCTGTCTGGAGAGGAGGGACTGGAGCAGAACACCTCTTAGGGAATAGCCTCTGCTATTACTGGCATCAGTAGAATGGGATCTTCTTAGTGTTTGGGTAATTGCCAGGTTCTTGTGACCTGGTTTGGCCTCTGTTGGAAACCGGATGCTGGGCTTGATGGACTCTTGGTCTGACCCAGCATGACAATTTCTTATGTTCTTATGCTGCTCTGCCTCTTAAGCCTGAAAAGAAGTGCTGGAACTACGTTCCAGACTGTTCCCCCACAAATTAAGCCCCGATTACCTGCCTGCTTGAGAAAGATCATATTTGTGCACCTATTGCCAAGATCTAGCTATTAAGAACAAGTCCAGTCTTTAGGGGCTTGAATGGCAGACCTGAAAGAACTGAAGCAAAGAGGTGTGTAGAAGAAATCTTCAGTGTCATATTAGAGTAGTCCCACCTCCACCTTTCCCACACACATGTTGCTTTGGAGGAGCAAGGTCACAAGGAAGGAAAGCATCATCTTAGAGTGGCAGGAAGTGATCATGCTGCTGGGACTTGCTTCCAGGTGATGCATTATCTTCTTGCACCAAGGATGCTTCTCTAAGGGTGTGTGCCCAGGAGGAAGGGATAGAACTGCCATGGCTATTGATAATTTGATCATTAGAAATGTAGATAGCTGGGTGGCTGGTGGCTATGAAGATCACTGTAGGTAGAAGATTTCATGCATCACCTAGATAGGATTTTAGAGTGTACTGTGGAGGAGCCAACTGTTGGGGTTCATGTTGGAACCAATTACATAGAAAGTTGCAAGATGGAGATTATGGAAGCCAAATTTAGCATTCCACATGGGAGATTAAAATCCAAAATCTCTAGAGTATTATTCTCAGAAATTCCCATTTCATGCACAGGAACCCAAAAGCAGAACCCCAGAGTCTCAATGCATAGATGAGACAATGGTGCAGAGAGGAGGGTTTGCTGACATCATAGCAAAAACCTTCCATGGCTCCCTTAGTTCCATTATTGTTGTAAAATGCCCCATTTTAGAGAACCACCACAGACTGGAGAGGTCTACCAAAGGGCACCAATTCACACTGGCAGTGCTGGATTATGGTACCTGCTACCCAGAGGCTGTAGCTTTCTAGAATATAAATGTGACAATAGCAAATGCCTTCATGGATATTTTCTCATGGGTAGGCCTAATCAAGAAAATCCTCATGGACAGACTGTTGGGTTAGTTAGTAGAATACTTTAATAAAACATTGAAACAGATATTTTGAAAAGCAGAAGCCACTGCTAGGAAGGCCTGGGATTGCTTCATACCTTGGCTGTTCTTTGCTAATTGCAAAGTGCCTTAGAGTTCAACAACTTTCTTGCCATTTGAACTATTTCTGAGTTTATGATTCCTTGTTTTTAAGCATATATATATATATATGTTTGTATTCTTTTGTGATACACCTTGAGCTTTTTAAAAAGAGGTATTGAAAACAAATCTAAGTAAATAAATAGACACAAAATAATTAAATTAGCACAAATTTGAAACTTGAAAGTAATAGCAGCAATCAAGACTTCAACCCTAGCTACTATCCATTTGTGCATTTTTTCATGAGCATTCACAATTCAAGTACTTTTTAAAAATACAAAAAAATCAGTGAAAAGTAAAAGCAATTCTTTCACTCACCTTATACTCTTTTTACCAAACACGAAGTGAGTGAATGAAAGATTTGCTTTTGCTTTTCGTAGATTGTATTTTAGCCTAGTTTCCTATAGGGAACCTATCCTTACAAGATTATTTCTTTTCCTTCCTCCCTAAAAAATAACTTTTGAACCATTTATTCACATTTATGTCACAGATAGTATGGGGCCCTTTGACCCCCTGGCTCACACTTTTCATAGTAACATAAGAAATGTCATACTGGTCAGACCAAAGGTCCATCAAGCTCAGCATCCTGTCTCTGATGGTGGCCAATCTCAAAAAGTAGGTTCAATTTCTGGAGTCACATGGTTGATAACTGTTTATGAACTTTTCTTCCAGGAACTTATCCAAGCCCTTTTTAAATCCAGATATGCCAGTCAGTTTCATTACATTCTCTGGCAAGAAATTCCATAGCTTGCATAGGGACCCTCCAGGTCCCCACTATCTTTTTTTTTTTTTTTTAATTTTTTATTTATGCTGATTTTGACAATCTTACATAGAAGAAAATAAACAAATAGTTACAGATTTTCCATATTATTATATCAATAATAACTTAGGTATATATCTCTAATCTGCAATAAGAAATGTAAGAGGTAGTGCTCCAGGATTGAGAAAGAAATTTGAGCGGTTTAAGGAAAACAGGAATACCTTTTACAATTGGAAAAAAAAAAAGACAAACCTAGATATATATATTTTACTGCTTCGTTCCTGTTGCTAATTTTCACGGGGGGGGGGAAGATTCAAGAAACTTTTTTAACTGTGTTATCTCAAAATAAACATATTTTTGACCATTTCTCCAAACTTCACACCTACATGGATATTTTACAATCATTTTCCCACCTTCCCCACTATCTTTTATCATGCCCGTAGCTCAGGCAGAGGATAGGATTTAGGTAGGAATAGTTGCAGATCATCCCTTGCAGGCACCTCCTGTGAAGCTGCCTGGATTGGTCAGCCAGTCTGCATAAAAGCAAGCAGAGTATAAGGATCATTGTGGCATTTCTTTTTTAGTGAGGTTTGTCGGAGGAAAGTTTTGGAGTTTTGCCAATGTTTAGGTCTCAGCCTGATACAGACACATTTCTGGCCACACACTGATTTGATTCAGTTCCTCTGACTCATCACCTAGGACAAACAAGGTAAGTGTGAGTATTTCCCCATCATCCTCCTCTAACTACAGAAACAAAAAAAGATCCGCGGTGCGGTGGCTAACCCGAAGGGTAAGGCTCGGAACTGGAAGTGCTGATTCAGGACTTTGAAGCGTAAATAGCGCTGGTGATCCCGATGGATTGGGATATGCAAATAGGCTTCTGACAGATCTAGGGAGGTGAGAAACTCCCCTGGCTGTACTGCATTCTTCACAGACCGCAGAGTTTCCATGCGAAAGCTGGGGACCTGTAGGTGTCGATTGACTGACTTGAGGTCCAGGACGGGCCTGAAAGTGCCCTCCTTCTTGGGTACTATGAAATAAATGGAATAATGCCCAGAATTTATCTCTCCTGCAGGTACTGGGATTATGGCTTTTAGGGCCAGGAGCCTCTGTAAGGTCACTTCTAGTGCCGCTTTCTTGAGAGGTGAAGAAGGAGATTCCACAAATTTGTCCGGCGGAAGCTGAAGAAAATCCAGGTAATATCCCTCTCGGATGATGGCGAGGACCCACTGGTCCGAAGTGATCTCGACCCACCTGCGGTACACGAGGGTTAGCCTGCCCCCTATGGCTGTTACCCCCAGATGGGTCGGCTGATTATCATTGTGGGTTGCGGCCGGGACCTGAACCCGAGTCTGTTCTCTTCTTGTTGTGCTTAGCCCGAAAGGGCTGGTTCCTGGCCTGAGAACGAGGTGCTTGATAGCGAGTCTTGTAAGGGTTGAAGCGCTGAGTGTTTCTACCTCTGGATGGTCTAGAAAAAGAACGCTGGCTCCTCCTTGACCTGTCTTCTGGTAGACGGGGCAATGGAGAGGCACCCCATTTACTAGCCCAGTTCTCGAGATCGCTGCCGAACAGTAGGGAACCCTTAAAGGGCATTCTTTTGAGGCGTGTCTTGGATGAAGAGTCGGCCGCCCAATTTCGTAGCCAAAGCTGTCTCCTGGCTGCCACTGAAGATGACACTCCCTTGGCTGCCGTACGGCCGAGGTCGGAGGCTGCGTCAGTGAGAAATGCGAGAGCTGATTCCATGTCTTCTCCCGGGGTGTTTCTAGCTTGCGATAAACAGGAACGTGTCACCACGGTGCAGCAGGTCGCGATTCATAGGGACATGGCTGCTACCTCAAAGGCTTGTTTCAGAATGGTGTCCATGCGCCGGTCATGTGTATCTGAGGGCCGCTCCCCCCTCAACCGGAATGGTGGTGCACTTCACTATTGCGTTAACTATGGCGTCTACCTTGGGGTACGCCAGCAGCTCCTTGGACGCCGGGTCCAGAGGGTACATGCTTGACAAGGCCCGACCCCCTTTGAATGAGGCCTCCGGTGCATTTCATTCCAGATCAATTAGCTGCTGTGCTGCTTGTAGGAGGGGAAAATGGTGAGCCGTTTGGCGTAGGCCCTCTAACAGGGGGTTCATTTTGGGGTCCCCTGGGGCATCTTGGCCCGGAATGGCCAGTTCTGATAGGCATTGGGAGACCAGGCCTGGAAGATCCTTTTTCCGAAAGAAGCGTCGCATGGTCCGATATGGTTCTATCTCCGAGGGAAGTTCACCCTCCTCGGGGGGCTCCTCAGTTTCCTCGGAGCAATCTGCATCCCCATAATTGGGGCTGTCGGGTGGCGAGTGGCTGTGCCTAGGTCTCGAGGGTCCAGGGGCTGGATCAACCGGAACAGAAAGACCCATTCGAGGAGCAGACTGCATCTGGACAAAGGCGTGAATCCCCTTGAATAATTCCACCCAGGAAAGCGAAGCCGGATCTGGCCTTAGGGGCACCAGGTCTCTCGGGTTCCCTGGCTGCTCGCTGCGGCCTGCTAAGTCCGGAGTGTTCCCTGAGGAACCGCTGGGCTGGGACCGGTCCTGGCCCGGAACTCCCATGGCCTCCTCACATTGGGCACATAGTGAGTCTGCTTCCTCGCTCTGTGTGGCTCTGAGGTTGCATGCTGAGCAGAGGCTTAGAGCTCTCATGCCTGATTCTGGAGGTGCCAGCTCTGCGGACGCATGGGCTCTCTTATGCTCCATTTCGTCTGTTATTTCCTCCCAGCCGGAGTATGCGCCTTGAAATATGTGTCGCCTAATGATGTGCGCTTATCAAAGTGCGCTTAACAGCATGCGCCTAGAACAGGCGTCTTTTGAACGTGCGCCTATTATAAATGTGCGCCTATAAACGGGCGTCTTGTAAATGTGCGCTTATCCCAATAGCGTGTGCTCAACAACGTGCGTCACGTGCGCCCATCGCGTGCGCTCAACAACGTGCGCCCATCGCGTGCGCTCAACGTGCGCCTATCGCGTGCGCTCAGCAACGTGCGCCTATCTCAGCGCGTACAGCAACGTGCACCTAGGTGGCGAAGGCGAGTAGGCAGGCAAAATGGAGACCTCCTTCGCGGGCTGCCTCGTAGGCAGGCCCAGTTAATCCACACTTCCTCGGAGACCACAGTAAAGATGTACGCCTTACCTTGTCTTCGGCGCTTCCCGGCTGCGACCCGGGACGGTCTCCGGCTGCGGGGGGAGAGGGTGAGTACCTTCACCGCCGCGCTCGAGGAAGTGCACCCGCTGCCTCTAGGCCGCACCCGAACTCGTCCGCTCGGGGGCCAAGTCCACGCCAGGACCGAGGCTGCCTCTAGGCCTCGCCTGAACTCGTCTTGCTCGGGGGCCAAGCCGCGCCCGAGCCCTTCTCACTCGGGGGCTAGGTCCCTGCCGCGAACCGGCCACCGGACCGAGATGCTTACCTCCGGTCCGGTGTCACGGAAGTCAGCTCGGGAAACTCAACTGGGGGAGTGACCGACTAGTATCACCGCAGGAGTGCGGGGCTCGTCTTCAGGTAGGTTTCTTCTATGAATTTACTCGTTCGAATTTGGAAACACACTCAGCGAGCGTGAGGTAGCTCCAAACTGCTTTGGAGACGGAAATTACTGAATTGCTACACTTCTTGTGGGGGTATATGTACCCGTGCTGATGTCAGATCTGTCTCCAACTGCTAGCACGAGCACACTATACCCATTTGTTTTGAGTCCATCTGCTACACGCTAGGAAATATCAGTTTATCAGAGGGGGTATAAGAAGCAGGATCAGGATATCATAGTAAAGAATAGGAACGTGATAGAGACTAATACATACGAAAAGGGAGGGTAACTGGGTAGGTGAGGAAGGGAAAGAGGATAGAGGGGTACGAATGGGGAAAAGAAGGGAAGAAGGTATGATGGAATGGAATGAGGATTGGAAGGATAAAGAGAGGAAAGGAATGGGATAGTGATGGAGATTGAGAATGAGAAGTAGGAGAGGTGAGATGGAAGGAAAGGAGGAGTGAGATGTGAAAGACTGGAAAGGAGGGAAAAGATATGGGAATGGGGAAGAGAAGAGATAAAAGGAGGGATAAGAGAAGCGAGGGATGAAATATTGGAGTGGAGGGTGCAAAAAAGATATTTGGGAGAACAAACAGATGAGGAAAAATATTTGAAAAGGGGAGAAAAATTAGTGAGTAAGACTAGAAAGGGGGGGGGGTGAAGAAAAACAGAGCTGAACTGAAAAAGGAAAAAAAACAAAATGATTAAGATACATCTACCAGGTTGAAGAAATGCTAAAGAGGAAATTTTTAAATGGTAGATTTACAATTTAAAAAAATGTCTGTACAAATTTGTTGCAGAGTATCAAAAACTGGTAGAAATTTTCTGACTTTTGTCCCAAAGTACTCTTAGCTGCTCTTTTGAATCATAAGGATTAAGGCAGTGGTTCCCAAACCTGACCTAGGGGACCCTCCAGCCAGTTGGGTTTTCAAGGTATATGTAATGAATATGCATGAGATAGATTTGCATGTATTGCCTCCCTTGCATTCAAATTTCTCTAATGCATATTCATTGCAGATATCCTGAAATATGGCTGGGGTCTCCAGGACGGGTTTGGGAATCACTGGCCTAAGACTTTCAAGCTTTGTCTAGCAGAAGCTAACAAGAGTCCCTACACGCACTCCCTTCCTTCCTTGGCTGTTTCCTCCATCCTGCCCCTTCATTGTCTATCCATACAATGACTTTCTGATTATTTTCAATAAGATCATAGTGTGGATGCTTGGGGTGGGAGGGGAAATACATATAGGTTGGTACTTTCTAAATATTTAATAAAAATCAGTGCTGGAAAATGGTGTGTATTTATATAGATAGAAAATAGAACTCATTACATACATGCAGTAGATAATTTAGTTGATATGCTGGATTTATTTTGTTTTTATTTAGCTAACATAGGTGAGACTGCAGTTTAATTTATGTTCTGTGACTGATATGAAAGACAAATGAGGGAGTATACTGTATTCTTGACTGAAGAACAGAGCCAGAAAAGGACAATGAATACCCTTCTTATTCATAATAAAAATGCAGAGTTCTAATTCAGTCAAGTCCAAGGGAAAAATGGAGGCTTTGTAGGTTCTGATAGCTTTTAAAGGACCTTGTAGCACATGAACTTTCAAGATTGCATCAGAAGAGACTGATGGGATCTGGAAAACTCATTTATGAGCAATATCTTGATGATAAAAGGGGGAAGGCAAGGTGGAGTCTCCTCATGGAATTTGCCATCCACATAAGACTTTGAGCTTATTTTTAAAGGGAAACTCATCATGGATATTCTCTTTGAAAATGCAGCCATTGTGCACCATGTAGCTACATTTATTCCTCACATATTTGCCACTGCATAGAAGCAGGTACAAAGTAGATGTGGAGATTTGAAAATGAAATCTGCATGCATCGTTTCACTTCCCTGACCTAATTCTATTCATTTTTATTTTTTTTGGTACAGGTAAAAAAGTATGTATTACCCTCTAAACATATAGGGGTACACAACTAAATATATAATTTATGAAATACTATTTCTCTGTTGGTCCTCAAATGACTACAGTAAAATTCTTGCTTCTCAAAACACACTTGCCATTTCCAGCAATGCTCTTTTTCAATCTTTATTAGTTTAACTCTTCCAAGCCATAACACCTGTTCATGGGATTAGACCTTTATCACTTTTTAGCAAATAAACTCGACTTATTGAGCACATAATTTCAAAGGGTCATATAGTAAATTACAGCAGCTCTTCCACTGTCTACATCACAGTCTTAATGTTTAAGCTATTGCTACCGAATTCTTTAAACAATCTCCCACATGCATGGGTTGAACATATAGGAAGTAGCATGTATAAGTTACACACATGGTATTTGTAGTGCTCTAGCATGGCTGCTCTTAAAAGATGTAAAACATTTTTGAGCATTTCTTGATAGGGTCATTTATCAAAATGCTATAAGGCATTTTTGCATGCATTAAGGGCTTAACGCATGCGATAGCACCATAACGTATGGTGCGCAATGCAAATCCAAAAAAAGAGGAGTTAGGGGCGGGAGTAAGCTGGGTTTACTGTTTTGCAAAGCCATATTGCATGGCTTTAACTACACCTTTTTCAGTAGCCTTAAGCCGTGCAATAGTTTGCGTTAAGGCTTTATCGCATATAGCGATGTGTTTGCCCATGCAGCCTAGCTAGGGGGAAGAGAGAGAGAGCGCGCGAGCACGAGACTAGCCATAATGCCCTCACCCTAGATAGGTATTTATAACTCTATGGGAGGCCCACCTAGTAACTCGAAGTGAGGTTTAGGTATTAGGGTAGGGGGTTAGGGGCCATTTTGACATTCAAAGTGAGACGTACGAACAGAGCAGTGCTCTCTTGTGAAGATTTGAGGACCTTCGGAGTGAGGAAACTCAGCCAAAGATGAAATGTGTGCAGTGTTCTCTCAACCTAGCTTGATGGACTCTCAACCTGGGTAACAACATTTACCTCACCCCCTTGTACAAACTCTTATCAGAACTTGGCCTCAAATTCTTTCTCTACGCTGATGATGTGCAAATCATCATACCCATTCAAGGCTCCCTATCTGATACCCTTGAATCCTGGGGAAACCATCTCGCTGCCATCAACTCCTTACTTACCAACCTCCACCTTGCTCTAAACACTGCCAAAACTGAACTCCTCCTCATATCCCATCACCCCCCTACTAATCCCGCACTCTCAATTGACTCTATCAAGATTCCTCATGCACAGCCCTGCGCAAGGAACCTGGGGGTCCTAATCGACCAACAACTGAACTTCAAAAAACATATCAGTGCCATACTCAAAGAGGGTTTCTTCAAACTTAAAGTCTTAAAAAACCTGAAACCTCTCCTTCACGCTAGTGACTTCCGCACTGTCGTCCAGGCTACACTGGCATCCAAGATGGATTACTGTAACTCCCTCTTTCTTGGCCTACCCTACTCCTCCTTAAAGCCCCTCCAAATGCTACAGAACACTGTAGCCAGAACCCTCTCCAACGCTCACAAATACGACCATATTTCCCCTATACTGAAGGACCTACACTGGCTCCCTATTCCCTCCCGCATCCTCTTTAAATCCCTGACCATTATACATAAAGCCTTATATTCCCATCACTCCAACTGGCTGGCAGATCCCCTCCAATTTGCCTGCTTGAATCGACCGACAAGGACCACTAACAAAGGGTCCCTCCAAGTGCCATCCCTAAAGAAAGCACACCTCACAGCTACAAGGGATCGGGCGCTGTCCATTGCTGGACCTATGCACTGGAACTCACTCCCAACCCACCTCAGACTTGAACCTTGCATCACCAAATTCAGAGCCCAGCTCAAAACCTGGCTATTCAAACAAGCCTTTCCCCAACACCCTTGATGAATACTGAATTTGACTATGACCTTGTTCTTATGACATTATAGTTCACTTGTTGTTTGTTCCTATGCTTCTCTGCTCTCCTTATGGTTTTTTGTACCCCTTACCCTTCCCCTGTTACTTGTAATTTCCGTTGCTTTTGTTCCATGTAAACCGAGGTGATGTTTCGACTAACATCGGTATAGAAGACTTTTAAATAAATAAATTAATTAAATAAATAACATCAAGCTAGGTTGAGAGAACATTGCACAAATCTCATGTTTGAGTCAATTTCCTCACTCCGAAGGTCATCAAATCTTCACAAGAGAGCACTGTTCTATTCGTACTTCTCACTTTGAATGTCAAAGTGGCCCCTAACCCCCTACCCTAATACCTAAACCTCACCTGGAGTTACCAGGTGGGCCTCCCATAGAGATGTAAATACCTATCTAGGGTGAGGGCATTATGGCTAGGCTAGGCACACTCTCCTGCAGTGGCCCAGATAGCTAGGCTGGCTCTCCAGGACCTTAAAACTACTAAACATGGTCCCCCCAGTGGTTGTATTTAGAAAATACCACAATTCTGGCACTTATCTCAAATTGCAAAAAGTTATTGCAATTTGTGGTAACTTAGCTCTTCGCATAGGTATTAGTGCAAATTACAATAAACTGCCTATTACTATAAAACACACCTCTTTTTCTATGGCATGCGATATATTTAGTGCATTTTGATAAATCCAGGCCTGATTTAGCTAATTTATGGTGGATACTGGGTACTGATTTAATTAAACTTACACTAGAATTTGTTTGTATTATGGTTGAAGGGGGGGGGGGGGGGGAGGAGACATGATAGGATGCTAGAAGGGAAAGAGGTAAACTTGGCAGTAACACAAGGAAGTATTTCTTCACAAGCAAGGTAATTGATACACTGATTATCCCCTCCCCACCCCCATCTAAGTAGTGGGGGAGAAATGGTATTGAAATTCAGAGTCATCAGAGAAACACAGAGGACTGTTAGTGGTAAGAAAATGCAGACAAAGCCAGAGATTATGTCCAATCTGCAATATTGCCATAGGTAGGAAACAGGGGAAGATTACACAGGCATAGCAGTTTTTATATAAACACAAATTGATAATGTATTTTTAAAATGCTTCCACGTGCAATGATTTTAATTGTGTTTTTTTTATCACTAATATAATAAAATAAAGGTTATTTCAGAAAATCGTGCCTGTAACTATTCAAAATGGGAATTCTGCTTTTCATAGAATTTGACATTTTCACCCTGAATAACCTATAATTTCCTAAAATGTACCATGGCATAATTACATTCTTATCACTAATGTACTCTTGATTCCTTTTCTTATCTCTTACACTCAATTTACAGTTCATCATGATTATTTTCCCAGAAGATTATATCCGAAGTATGGCTCTTCTCTGGCTACCAACATTGGAAGAGGTAAACATTTTTTGCTGTACTATAGTGTCTAGATATATAATCTTTCGCCATTACATATCTGGCAAAGTAAGTTCTGTTAACAAATCTTGGCGAGCAATATATGTTTAAAATTGCAAAAACGAAGTTTCACGGTACTTTTAAACATATGGATCATTAAAATACTGTAAGTTATATCTGAAAGTAGCAGGCAAACTGGATGAACCAAAGCCATCTTTTTCTGTCATCTCCTATCTTTTTATAAGCTTTATCCCAAAAGGATACATACATGCCCATTCTGTACCTAACAAATATCTTTTATTGAATTTGCCCACTCTTTCTATATTAGCATTTTTCCATTAAGTTGTCAGGAGACCATTGTGTAGACAAATCATCATAACAATTCTTATGACATGGGTGAATTACTATTATGATATTTGCCAAATGCATGACAGTGGCAAAGAAAAGAGGCGGCCACCGATGGACCCACCCCATCCGTAGTGAAGCGAAGAGGCCCATACAGCTGCCACTGGACCTCATTCCACTACTGGCAAAGAAAGGAAGAGACTCATCTCTTCATTTCTTCCAGAGGTACAGCAGATGCATATCTGCATAGCCCAGCAAACTAAGCCCATCTCGTAGTCCAGCAGTTTTCAACTGGTGTGTCACCAAGCACCACAGGCATGGCATGTGCTACCCGGTCTCCTGCTGCTCCTCTCTTCCCTTCTTCCACTGAGCGAGGCAGACGTACGTGCACTCCTGCCATTGCCGCTCGGCTTATCAGCACATTCAAGCCTGGATGGGAACGGCAGCAGTGTTAGTGGAAGCTTGCAACTGCAGCTATCCTTTTCTTCTTCCGGCCCCCAGAAGAGGAAGTGATGTGCAGCGGGGTGTGTGGGAAGAAGAAAGGGCCATGCTGCATTGAAAAGTAGCAGCAGCAGCTTTGGCCCTGTAGCATGGCATTGGCTCAGAGCAAAATCTGGAGTAGCTGGCGATCAGCAAGGGAGACAGCAGCATTAGCCTCCTGCGGCCGATGTGATACGTCTTTCTTGAGCCATGGGGACTTCAGAAAGCGGCTGCTGCATATACCATTTGCACTTGGGGTGGGGGAGAAGAAGTGAAAGATAAAGAGAGCCAGCCTGCCTGTGTGTGAGAGAGTGTGTGTGTAACTGTGATTGAGAGCCTGTATACAAGTGACATGTATGTGATTAAGAGACTGTATGTATGTAAGAGAGAAAGCATGTGTGTGATTAAGAGAGACTGGTCAGGGAGAGGTGTGTGTGTGTGTGTGTGTGTGTGTGTGTGTGTGTGTGTGTGTGTGAGAGAGAGAGAGAGAGAGACTGGTTGGGGAAGTGACTGGTGTGTATGAGAGAGCACAGAAGTGAGAAGACTATGTGAGACAGCATAGGAGTAAGAAGCCTGTGTGAATGTGAGAAAGTGATTGTGGGAATGAGAAACCTGTGTATGTGAGAGAACATGGGAGTGAGAAGTTGGAGTGTGCACATGAGAGAGACTGGTTGGAAGGTGACTGGAATGTGTGAGAGATTGGTTAGGGAGATTAGTATGCAAGAAAGAAACTGGTCATGGGGGTGTGGAACTTGTAGAAGCTTCAAGCAGCTACTGATGCTTCAAGTGTGTGCTACTGGCCATCAAGCCACTAAGTAAAGGTGGCTTTTTAAGTTAATTTTTCTTGATTGACTACCATTTTAACTATTGAATATTATGTGATGTGACTGCTGTTTTGAAATATTTTGCGTTGGGAGAATTTTTATAATTGTTATGAGGTTTTTTTTGTTGGATGTTATTCTGTTCATAACTGTTTTGAAACATTTATTCTGTTTATTAGTAAAGTTTTACAATTATTTCTGGGAGGGGAAATTTAGCTTTTTGCATTTGTGAGAATGAATGGGAGCCTGCCTGGAGGTGTGTGTGTCAGGGAGGCAGTGAGAGTGAATGCATATTTGTGTCTATGTAGGTGGGAGAGAGAGCAATGTGTATGGGTGAGAACAAGCATCTATATATGGGTGGATGAGAAAGCATTGTTTGTATGGGTGAGGGAGAGCATGTGTTTGTGTGTGTGGGTATGTGGGCGAGAGAAAAAGAGTACATGTATATGCAATATACAATCTCGGGGCATCTGGAAATGAAATATTCCCAGGTATGGAGCGTGGAGAATTTTTTTTTTTTTTTTTTTTTTAAATCTTACTAATTTTAATTATTGGATATTATTTGATGTATCTGTTTGGAAATATTTTCTGAATGTTTGGAACATTTTATATGAGTTTAACTGATGTTATTCTATTTAATTGTGTTGAATTTTTCTTTTTATTGGTATGGTTGTTGCTTTGGTCCTCTCACTGTTGGATATAATTGCCAGTGTAACTGCCCCCCCCCCACTTGCCCAGGCCAGGTTTTTTGAATGCTTGAGCTGGGTAGTCCATTTTTGGCAAAATATAAACTTCTTACTCAGACCTTAAGAATATTTGGGAGCCGAATATCTCAGAGATGAGTCAAGTATTCTGAGGAGAGAGTTTCCCAACGCAAAACGTTCCAAGCTTGGGTGCCAAGGTCAGAAGGTCTCTACTCAGCCCCTGCTCTTAGTGTCCTCTATCTACAGCTTCTAGGCTCCATGGCAGCAATGTCGGACTTAATGCCTTGGGCCAAGGCCCACTTGGCACCTCTGCAGTGTTCATTTCTGTTTCACTGGTTTCCCCAGTCTCAGAGTGTGGGGTTTGTCTCTCTTTACTCAAGTTGGTAAAGATCAGTCTTTGTTGGTGCATGTCTTCACAGAATTTTTTGAGAGGTGTGAGTCTAAACACTATCTCCTGGATACTAATCACGACAGACGCAGCCTGACAGTTGGGGAAGCACTTTGTCTGGATCAGGTAGCTCAAAGTAGGTGGTCTCAAGAGGAAGTCACTTGGTCCAGCAACAGATTGATAATCAGAGATAGAAGGTTGGCCCGTTATCAATTTTGCTCCCTGGCTTCATGGACAAACCGTCAGGATGCTCATTAAGGCAACAATAGTGGCATACATGGGTAGATGAGGTGAGTCCCACTGTCTGCTAGTCTCGGAAAAGACAGGCCTCCTGTCCCCTGAGTGGGGGAGATTCTTCTGCTCTTGTTGGCATATTCCTTATAACAGACCAGGAATATGTTCAAGACATTTTTCAAAATAGAAATCTGAATCCCGGTGAAGGGGAGCTCAGTTGGTATGTTTTTCAGCAATTTTTGCTTTGGTGGGGTCTGCCTAACATGGATCTCATATCAACTCACAGAATGCCAGGGTGTGTCGCTTCTTCAGCGGCCACAGTGTATTTGGAACTAAGGGGATAGATGCCCTCATGCAGCCCTGGCTGAATGTGTTTTTAATATACATTTTCCCATTTTGGCCATTGAACAGCAGGATCATGCAAAAAATAGAATGAGAAGATTCTGGTGATCCTACTGGCTCCACATTGGAAGAGTGGACAGTGGTTTGCGGGTCTCATGCAATTATAAATAGACTGACCTCTTCGACACCTGACAGCTTGGGGTTTCTTGGTTCAGAGACCTATCTCCATGGAGAATCTAAATTCTTTTTGGCTTACAGCTTGATTCTTTAAAGTCACAACTGAGAAGGAAGAGTCTCTTTTCTTCTGCAGCTTCCATGTTTTTTTGAAAGCACGTCAGTCTTTACCTCCATGGTCTTTGTTACGGGCTGGCTTGATTTTAAGGCTGTTTGTAAAGAAGAAGCAAGAGCTCCTTGGCAGACAGATATTCCTTCTACTTCTGTTTTTTTCCATCAGAAGGATCTATTTAAAGGCTTAGCTTAAATTCCTTACAGGTCCAAGTGGCCGCCATCTCTTGTTCTCAAGGGTAGAGTTCAGTGTATCTCAGTTGATGCACATTCAGATGTGCTCCTTTTCTTTGGGGTGTGTAGAGGCTTTCTCCAATAGTACCCTTGTGGGATCTCATTTTGGTGCTGTCTACTCTAGTGGCATTTCCATTTGACATCCTGAAATTTGCTTGTGTAAGATTTTGTCCCTGCAGTTTTCTGCTCAGGCAGATGCATCTCTTTCTGGCTTTTCTATTTAGGAGTGCAAGGGCAACATCAAGTTGCTGAGGCAGCTAGATGTTCGCAGAGCTCTTCTGACTTGTCTGAAGGTCACCAATTCTTTCCGCAGATTGGTTATGATGTTTGTTCTATTTGGAGGATTGTAGAAAATGAGGCAGATTCTAAAGCTACTCTGGCACAGTGGGTCAACCTTCAGCAATAAACCGAAGTTTGTGTGTTTTGTTTTAAATAGGCAGTCAGAAAGGCAAGCAATTGTACATGTGCATTTGATGCAAAGAGCTCCTGTCTCTTAGAGAACGAGTCCAATCTCTGGAGGCTAGAGTGGCAGACCTGGAGGTGCTGAGGCAGACAGAGAAGTATAATAGATGAGACCTTCAGGTACATAGTAGCCAAGTACCAACTCCAGGCTGGCAGTCCTGATGCTGCCTTGGAGGAAGCATGATCGGAGAGCAACAACCTAGTGCAGCAGGAAATGATCCTGCAGCAAGGACCTGCTCTCCAGGTGGTGCTTTGTCCTCTCGCCCAGAGGATGCATCTCCCAGGGCTACTGGCGGTCATAGTTGGTGATTCTATTATTAGGAATATAGACAGCTGGGTGTCTGGTGGATGTGAGGATCATATGATAACATGCCTACCTGATGCGAAGGTGGCAGACCTCACGCATCAGCTAGATAGGATTTTAGACCGTGCTGGAGAGGATCTGGCTATCGTAGTAAATGTGGGCACCAAAGAAATAGGAAAATATGGGAGGGAGGTTCTAGAAGCCAAATTTAGACTTAGATAGAAAGCTGAAATCCAGAACCTCCAGGGTAGCATTCTCTGACATACTCCCTGTTCCATGCACAAGTCTTCAGAGATAAGAAGGAAGAGAGATTCAGTTTGTAAGGAACTGGGGAACCTTTTGGGGAAAGGGGGAATCTTTTCCGAAGGGATAGCCTCCATCTTAACCAGGGTGGAACCGGGCTGCTGGTGCTAACCATTAAAACAGAGATAAAGCAGCTTTTAAACTAGAACAAAGGGGAAAGCAGATATTTGCTCAGCAGTTCATGGTTCGGAGGGAGGTATCTTCAAAGGATACTAATGAAGCATTAAAGTTAGGGCATCCCAACAGAGAAGTTTAAATAATAAGAAAAGTAATCCAAGAGCCTATAATTAAAAAATTACCCGAGCTAAAAGATTCCAATTTTTCTCACAGGACAAGCAGGATGGTAGTCCTCATATATGGGTGACATCACAGGATGGAGCCCAATCATGGGAAACTTCTCTCAAAGTTTCCAGAACTTTGACTGGCCCCTACTGGGCATGCCCAGCATGGCACTAACCCTGCAGCCAACAGAGGTCCCCCTTCAGTCTTCTTTTTTCCGCACAGCAGTAGCCTCGCTGTAAAGGAGCTCTGAAGAGATTCCAGACAGGAATTTTCCTCACGGAATTACTAAAACTTTATTTTCCCCACAGGGGTCCCTCTAACTTTTCTCAGTCCGCGGTACTCCGGTAAGTTTTTACCTGTTTTTCCATCGAGTTTGGCCCTCGCGGCCTACTGGCCGATCGTACCGCGGCTCAATTTTTTTCCATGGCGTCAGGGTTTCATCTGTGCCCGGACTGTACCCGTACCATGTCTATCACAGCCCCCCATAAAGTCTGTGTAATGTGCCTAGCACGCGAGCACGATGTCTTGACCTGCACCAAATGTGCCCTAATGACACCGAAGGGTCGCAAGGCCAGAATGGAGAAGATGGAACTTCTCTTCCGTGCTCAAACCCCGACTCATTCCATTGCATCGACGTAGTCAGAAGGCACTGTCCACTGGCTGGCATCGACGACTTCTCGGCCATCGACACCCTCCACGCCCCCTCAAGATCAAGGGGATCACAGGGAGAAACATCACCATCGACACCGTAAGACTCAGACCATCGAGGGAGCGAAATCATCGACCTCGCCATCGTCCGAGCCGCTGTCGAAGAAGCCCTGTCCAGGAAAGGCACAGACCATTCCTGCGACCGGGTCACCGAGGCAACCCTCACACGATCGGGGATCAGGAGCCACGACTCCGCCTTTAACGGTGGTCCCTCCGGCTATGCCTCTACCTCCTTCTGTTCCGGAGCCGGGGCTGCTTGCTCCAGGTCTCCCATCGACAAGGCGATGCAACGTCTTCAGGTTCCTCCTGCACCAAGACCGGCACCGTCTGTGGAACCGATCATCGACCCGATTCCAGCAGCACTGGCACCGCTGCTATCCAGGATGGAAGTGCTTATGGCCACTTTTCCACCAATGGTTCCTGGGTCTCAGATGGCTCCGATGCCCTCCCCACTGACTGCATCATCGGGAGGAGAAACACCGTTCCATATCCCTCCATCAGGAGTTTTCCCTCAGCCATCGATACCAATATGTCCCTCGCCACCGACCCATCCATCGGTGCCGATACCTCCGACGGCACCACAGAGTCATCCATCGATGCCCTCGATGCCATCATCGGTGCCTCCGATAATTCCTCCGATTCCTTCGGAGCCTACACCGGGACCTTAAGGTATTCAATCACCCTGTCCCCCTCTAGCTCCTAGAGGGACAGGTGCTGATCCTTACGACACCTGGGGTGATGACACTTCAGACACCGATGATTTACCTTCGTCACCTTCACCCACTGAGAGTAGGAAGCGTTCTCCTCCAGAGGACCTCTCCTTTATATACTTTGTGAAGGAAATGTCTGAATTGGTTCCCTTCCAATTGCAGACTGAACAGGATGATAGGCACCAGATGATGGAGTTGCTCCAATTCCTGGATGCCCCCAAGGTAATCACCTCTATTCCCATCCATCAGGTCCTTCTCGATCTTCTCAAGAAGAACTGGGAACATCCTGGATCAATTGCTCCAGTCCACAGGAAAGCTGACACTACCTATTTGGTGCAGTCAGCCCCAGGTTTTCAAAAATCACAGCTTGATCACCACTCGGTCATTGTAGAATCTGCACAAAAGAGGGCAAAGAGGTCAAAACCTCACTCGTCTGTTCCTCCTGGAAAGGAACAGAAGTTCCTAGATAACATTGGTCGCCGAGTATTCCAAGGGGCCATGCTCATCTCCCAAATTGC
This sequence comes from Rhinatrema bivittatum, assembly GCF_901001135.1. Taxonomy (NCBI): domain Eukaryota; kingdom Metazoa; phylum Chordata; class Amphibia; order Gymnophiona; family Rhinatrematidae; genus Rhinatrema; species Rhinatrema bivittatum. The sequence goes on along the minus strand of NC_042616.1, from coordinate 124,236,300 downwards.
TGCCTATTAACTTTATATGACCCAATATAACAGGGTCATTTTTAAGCAGATACAGGACTTCTCAGACTCCCTGCCTCAGCAATTTCAAGAACAATTACAAGCCCTAGTAAATAAGGGTTTTGAGGCAGGCAAGCATGAGATTAGGACATCTTATGACATTTTTGACACTTCTACCAGAGTGTCTGCAGCTGCTATTTCGACGAGACTGTGGGCCTGGCGCAAGTCTTCTGAACTTCGCCCAGAAGTACAAAACTGGTTATCTGACTTGCCTTGTATCGGAGATAATCTGTTGGGCAAACAGATTCAACGGACGGTGGCAGAATTAAAGGACCATCATGAGACCCTGAGACAGCTCTCTTTGATGCCTTCCGACTTCTCCTCAAAACAGCCCTTCAGAAAGGACTCTAAGAAGTCATTCTTCTGCCCGAAGAAGTCTTACCCGCCACCTACCAGATCCCGTGCCACGAGACCTTACCAAAAACCACAATCTCGTCAAGCCCATAAACAAAAACCACAACCAGCTCCTCAACCAGGACCTGCTTCCAGTTTTTGACTTCCACCTAGAGAGCAGCAGCCAGATTCCTCTGTCGCACATACCAGTGGGAGGTAGATTGTGCCACTTTCACAACATGTGGCATTCAATCACATCCGACCAATGGGTATTGGCAATCATTGCTCAGGGTTACCATCTGAACTTTCTTGCCCCGCCACCGGACTCCCCACCTCTACAGACATGGGGAACATCCAAACACTCCATTCTTCTGGATCAAGAGGTTTCCTTCCTTCTCCAGTCAAGAGCAATAGAACCCGTTCCATACTCTCAGCAAGGCCTAGGGTTCTATTCCCGGTACTTCCTAATCCCCCAAAAAATCAGGAGGCATCCGTCCTATTCTGGCCCCTCAACAAGTACCTCCAGCGAGAAAAGTTCAAGATGGTCACGTTGGGATCGCTGCTACCTCTTCTACAAAGAGGGGACTGGCTCTGCTCTCTGGACCTCCAGGACACATATACCCACATTGCGATAAGTCCAGCTCACCGCAAGTACCTGAGGTTCCTAGTAGGCCCCAAGCACTATCAATATCGAGTGCTTCCATTCGTCCTAGCGTCGGCACCATGAGTCTTTACAAAATGCCTCGTACTCGTCACAGCCTTCCTCAGGACACAAGGTGTTCACATCTACCCCTATCTGGACGACTGGTTAATCAGGGCTCCCACTCAGCAAATTGCTCTGTCATCCCTCAAGCTAACCTTACACACTCTAATTTCGTTAGGATTTCTCATCAATTACGACATATCCTACTTAGTCCCATCTCAAAACTTGTCGTTTATTGGGGCAGACTTGGACACTTTACAGGCAAAGGCTTTCCTTCCTCAACAAAGAGCATCGACTCTTGTATCTCTTGCTCACCAGCTGCAGTCCCAGCACTCTGCGACGGCACACCAATTTCTCGTCCTTCTGGGACACATGGCGTCCTCAGTCCATATCACACCAATGGCCAGCTTGGTCATGAGACTCATGCACTGGACTCTGATGTCTCAATGGACTCAAGCTATTCAGCCTCCATCGGATATTGTCCAAGTCACCAACTCACTTCCATCTGTCTCTCGCTTGGTGGAAAAATCAGTCCAACCTCCTCCAGGGATTGCCCTTCCAGGTTCCAAATCCTCAAATCATTCTCACCACCGACGCTGCCAACCTCGGGTGGGGAGCCCATATAGCCAATCTGCAGACATAAGGCTCTTGGTCTCCAGAGGAAGCCAAACATCAAATAAATTTCCTGGAACTTCGAGCAATCAGATATGCTCTCAGGGCTTTCCAGGATCGTCTCTCAAATCAGGTCATCCTGATTCAGACCGACAACCAGGTGGCCATGTGGTACATACAAGCAGGGAGGTTCAGGCTCCTTCCTTCTGTGTCAGGAAGCTGCACAGATTTGGGCGGAAACCCTCTCCCATTTGACATAACTCAGGACCACCTACTTACCGGGAGTGGACAATGTGCTGGCAGACAAGGTGAGTCGTGTCTTTCAACCGCATGAGTGTCTCTCAACCCCTCAGAAGCGGACTCCATTTTTCAGCAATGGGGATATCCTCGAATAGACCTCTTTGCGTCCCCGCAAAACCGCAAAGTGGAAAACTACTGCTCTCTCATTCGCAGAAAACTCTCTCGACCCAGAGATGCATTCTCCCTCTCGTGGGCAACCGGTCTGCTTTATGCATTCCCTCCACTTCCTCTTCTCTTGAAGACTCTTGTGAAGTTACGTCAGGACAAGGGAACCATGATCTTGATAGCACCTCACTGGCCATGCCAAGTGAGGTTCCCAATACGTCAGGATCTCTCCATCCGCAGGCACATTCCCTTGGGAAAGGACCCGCTTCTGATCACTCAGAGCGGCAGGAACCTACGCCATCCCAATCTTCACGCCCTATCCCTGATGGCATGGATGTTGAAAGGTTAATCCTTCAACCACTTAACCTTTCTGAACCAGTTTCCCGGGTCTTGATTGCTTCACGGAAGCCTTCCACGAGAAAATCTTACTCTTACAAATGGAAAAGGTTCACGTCATGGTGCTCTTCTCAGTCCCTTGACCCCTTTTCCTGTCCAATCCCGAAGTTTCTGGACTATCTCTGGCATCTGAGTCAGGTCTAAAGACTTCTTCCTTCAGAATGCATGTCAGTGCGGTAGCCGCCTTCCATAATGGTGTCGGGGATGTCCCTATATCAGTACAACCCCTTGTCAGATGCTTTTTGAAGGGCTTTGCTCCATATCAAGCCTCCACTACATCCTCGGCCCATTCTTGGGACCTTAATCTGGTTTTGGGTTGGCTCATGAAACCATCGTTTGAGCCTCTTCACTCCTGAGACTCAATACCTCACATGGAAAGTGATTTTCCTTTTGGCTATCACTTCAGGTCGCAGAGTTAGTGAACTGCAGGCTCTAGTTACCTATCCACCTCCGCACTCACCCGAAATTCTTACCTAAGGTAGTTTTGGATTTTCATCTTAATCAATCCATCATACTACCTACCTTTTTCCCCAGGCCCCATGCCAACCCAGGAGAACAGGCTCTGCAAACCCTTGACTGTAAACGGGCTCTAGCATTTTACCTAGACCGTACAGCTGCCCACAGGGAAAGCACTCAATTGTTCATCTCTTTGTGCCCTAACAAGTTAGGAAAGCCTGTGGGTAAGCAGACTCTCTCCTCCTGGTTGGCGGACTGCATATCCTTCTGCTATCAGCAAACGGGCATTCCATTCCAAGACTGTGTTAAAGCACACTCCGTGAGGACCATGGCGACATCAGTAGCACACCTACGCTCGGTGCCACTTCCTGACATTTGCAAGGCTGCTACCTGGAGTTCTCTCCACACCTTTGCAGCCAACTATTGCTTGGACAAAGCCGTAAGACAAGATTCCATCTTCAGCCAATCTGTCCTTCGTAACCTGTTTACAACGTGACATACCAACACCCTTCCGCCTGCCCGGTGGGACTCAGGATGCCCTCTACCAAACTCTGCCCCAGTTGTTGTGCCTGTTGCACACCTTTGGATACATTTGGTGCATGTTTGGACATCCTCAGCTCGGTACTCACCCATATGTAAGGACTACCATCCTGCTTGTCCTGTGAGAAAGCAATGTTGCTTACCTGTAACAGGTGTTCTCACAGGACAGCAGGATGTTAGTCCTCACGAAACCCAACCGCTGCCCCCGCAGTGTTGGGTTCGTGACATTTTATTTTTTGGCACTGCCTGTAGCTTTCAAATAAGACTGAAGGGGGACCCCTGCTGGCTGCAGGGTTAGTGCCATGCTGGGCATGCCTGGTAGGGGCCAGTCAAAGTTCTGGAAACTTTGACAGAAGTTTTCCGTGATTGGGCTCCATCCTGTGATATCACCCATATGTGTGGACTAATATCATGCTGTCCTGTGAGAACACCTGTTACAGGTAAGCAGCATTTACTATCCCTGTGAACTAAAAAGCAGAATGTAAATACAAACAAAAACACACACTTTGAAATGTTTATATGCTAATGCCAGAAGTTTAAGAAGCAAGATAGAAGAATTAGAATGTATAGCAGTGAATGACAGACTTTAATTGGCATCTCAGAGACATGGTGGAAAGAGGATAACCAATGGGATAGTGCTATACCAGGGTACAAATTATATGTCAATGACAGAGAGGAGCATCTTGGTGGCGCTTTATGTCCAGGCTGGCACAGAGTCCAACAGGATAAAGATCCTGCATGAGACTAAATGCACATTCGAATTTTTATGGGGAGAAATTCCTTGTGTGTTGGGAAAGAGTATAGTGATAGGAGTATATTACCGTCCACTTGGCCAAGATGGTGAGACAGACAGTGAAATGCTAAAAGAAATTAGGGAAGCTAACCAAACTGAAATCTCCCATTATTACTGCACTACCAATCACCCCAATATTGACTGGGGCATCAGGGCATGCTAGAGATAAAGTTCCTGGTTCGAATAAATGACAGTTTTATGGAGGTTCAGGAACAGACGAGAGAAGGAGCAATTTTAGATCTAATTCTCAGTGGAGCACAGAATTTGATAAGAGGCAATGGTGAACATAATATGATCTAATTTGAATTATTTATTTAGTTATTTAGGATTTTTTATATACCGACCTTCTCAATACAAGTATCAAATCAGGTCGGTTTCCATAGAACAAAACTGTCGCGGTTAAGGCGTTACAATAAACAGAGTTTCTGAACATAAGAACATAAATAAATATTACATAGACAACAATAACTCGTCAAAATAACGTGAATAAATATAGGGAATGGCTAAAAAAAGGGGTAGTGTAACTTAGGATATACAGTTAACAGAAAACTGTGTTGATGGGCACAAACATGAGTAATGCAAGAGCTCGAAGAACTAATGCATCAACAAAAGAGTATTTTCAAGACAAGTGGGCTGTCCAGATCATGGGCGGTCGAGGAGCTTATGGTGGACTATTTCGCTCTTTGTCCGGTGTCAGAATGTTCCTGCGATTCTGGATAGGCTTGCCGGAAGAGCCATGTTTTTAGGTTTTTCTTAAAAGTTAGATGACAAGTCTCTTGGCGTAGATCCGGCGGTAATGAGTTCCAGAGGGTGGGCCCGGCTGTGGAGAGTGCTCGTTTTGTTAGTGAAGTTTTCATCTGGGGAGCATATAAGGAACCTTTGTAGTTGTATCTGATAGGTCTTTGTGATGTGTGAGGGCGGAGTTGCGAGTTTAGATTTAGTTGGGCGATGCCCATAATATCCTTGTGGATCATTGATAGTGTCTTGAAGGTAATTCTGGCTTTTATAGGAAGCCAGTGAAGGCTGTGAAGAATAGGTGTGATGTGGGCTCTTTTATTTGTGTTGGTGAGTAACCTCGCCGCAGCGTTCTGCACCATCTGTAAGGGTTTTGTAGATAAGAGCGGAAGACCTAGCAGAAAGAGTTGCAGTAGTCTAACTTAGATAGAATTATAGACTGGACTACTAGACGGAAGTCACTAAAGTGGAGGAGTGGTTTCAGATTTTTTAACACTTGAAGTTTGAAATAACATTCTTTAGTTGTGTTGATAATGAAGGATTTAAGGTTGAATTTATTGTCGAGACGCATCCCTAGGTCTCTGACGGAAGGGGAGTGATTGATAGATAATTTTGTGAATTGTGTTGCGCTTTGGGAGTTGATGAGAGTATGGTTTTCGTCTGGCGAGATGAGGATTTCTGTTTTGTTTGAATTGAGTATGAGGTTCAGGCTGGATAGCAGAGTGTTGATAGATTGTAGGCAATTAATCCAATGTGCCCAAGTTTTTTGCAGTGATTCTGTGATGGGAAGGAGTATCTGAATGTCATCAGCGAAAATGTAATGTTTTAGCTTGAGGTTGGAGAGAAGGTGGCAGAGTGGAAGCAGATAAATATTAAATAGCGTAGGGGAGAGGGATGATCCTTGTGGTACTCATGTTGATTTGATAGGAGGCGATTCTTCGTTATTGATTTTAACTTTATAGAATCTATTCTCGAGGAATGATCGAAACCAGCTATGAGCTTCTCCTTGAATTCCTATATCGGATAGCCGCTCGAGAAGGATGGCGTGATTTACTGTGTCGAATGCGGCGGATAGGTCAAGAAGAGCGAGGAGGTATGGTTGTTTTTTTTCAAGATTGAGGAGGATGGTGTCAGATAACGATGCAAGTAATGCTTCTGTGTTTTGCGATTTCCTGAAGCCGAACTGGAACGGGGAGAGTATGTTGTTCTCCTCCAGGTACTCCGTCAGTTGCTTGTTGACTAATCTTTCCATCACTCTTGAGATCAGGGGAAGGTTAGCGATAGGGCGGAAGTTTGCAGGGTCATCTGTTGAAAGGTTAGGTTTTTTTTAGTAAGGGTTTCAGAATGGCTATTTTGAGTTGATCTGGGACCTTTCCTTGAGTTAAAGAGCAGTTGATGATGTCTGCTAATGCTTTAGAAATGGTGTTGGGAGTCGATAGGAGAAGATTGGAGGGTATGGTATCCAGTGGATGAGAAGAGGGTTTGAGCTTATTGAGAATAATTTCGATCTCCAATGATGATGGTGTCTCGAACGATGATAGGCTACTTTCTTTGTAATGTGATGAGATTCTAGGGTGCGATGCTGTTGGTTGTTGGATGGAGATTGGCTTAAGGATGTTGGTGATCTTTTTATCAAAGTAGATTGCTAGTTCCGCAGCTTTGCTGGCTGCTTGTTCGTCTGGGATGATAGGAGGAGAGGGTTTTGTTAGGGAAGATACAAATGAGAATAAGGCTTTAGAGTCGAATGCAAAGTTGTGGATTTTTTTTGCAAAGAAGTCTTTTTTGGCCTTGAGTATGGCTAATCTGTATGTGTTGAGGTGGGATTTGTAATTTAGCGTTGTGATGGTGGAAGGAGACTTGCGCCAACTGTTTTCTTTTTTCCCGAAGTTCTTGTTTAAGGATTTTGAGTGTCGGAGTGTACCACGGATGTCTGTTGGCTTGGGGTGGTTTTAAGGATTTGGTGATGGAGGGACAGGAACGATCAGCGACTTCGTTTGTTATATTGAGCCAGGAGTTGATAGCTGAGGAAGCGTCTGAGAGATCCAGTCGGTCGAGTTCTTTGGTAAGCAGATTACTAAGATTGTCTATGGAACAGGGTTTCCTGTATCGTATTGTGGTTGCCGTGTATATGGGACGAGGCTGGTCTTTAATTTGAAGTTCTGCAGAGATGAAGTGATGGGCGGACCATGGGACCGGGACGCAGGTAGGGTTATTGGTAGGTGTTATTCCGTTGTTGAGAAAGATCAGGTCTAGGGTATGTCCCGCTTTGTGCGTGGGATCTTTGACAATCTGATTGAAGCCTAGGTGATTGAGTGCTGTGAGAAGGATGTCGCAGTTATGGGTTAGAGGAGCGCTGTTTACATGTAGATTAAAGTCTCCCATCAAGATTGCTGGTTTGTCCTGTTTAAAATGTTTGGTTGTGAATTCAATTAATGGTGAGGGGTCTGTATCTAAGGTTCCTGGTGGTGAGTAGACTATGGCTATTTGTAGATGGTCCGAATTGAAAAAGGCAATTTCAGTGTTGTTTATTGTGGTGGATGTTTGTAGTGAGAGCCCTAGGCCCTTTTTTGTGGCTAGCAGGATCCCTCCACCCCTCTTTTTGATTCTGGGGATTGAATGTATGTCATAGAGGTGGTTAGGGTGGTTAGGGAGCTGGTTTAAAAGTACAGTGTCTGTGGGTTGTTGTCCGTCAGGTGGTCGTTGAGGAGGTGGAGTTTTTTTGTGATCGATTGGGCGTTGAATAGTGTTAGTGTGAATAGTGTTAATCCTAGCGTTTGTGAAATGGGGGAGATCATAATTGGAATCAATCTCTGGTGTCGGATGCCTAGAATTCTGGGTTTGTTGGATGAGAGTTTGGGAGTGTAAGGGATTGTAGGAAGAGGGCAGTAAGTAAATCCACGGCTCTAGTGCTAAACTTTCAAAAGGGAAGCTTTCATAAAATGAGAAAAATAGTTAAAAAAAAAAAAAAGTTGCAACTACAAAGGTAAGAAGTGTGCAATGGGTGTGGACATTGTTTAAAAAAAAAAGCCATCCTAAAAGCACAGTCTAGATGTATTTCACGCATTAAGAATGGTGGAAGGGGGGGGCGCTGTTTCTGGCGGATGCGCGCAGTCGCATAAAAACTTCACTCCGCTTACCCGCTCGCTTTAAACCCCGCTGGCAGCGGCAAAATTGCACGAATTCGCAGGTTTTTTCTACCCTCGATACGCAGAATCCCTCTCTTGGCCTGTGGGTATGGCTGCGAAACGAAAGACCACCGACCTGCGGCAATTTTCATTCGAAAAAGCGGCGGCACTGTCGGGCCAAGATGGCGGCGCTGGGCCAGACGCGGCGGGGACAACATCTCTCCTAGAATCGGAGCAAGCCGTGGTCCAGAGCTGCAGCGAAGAAACCCCCGACGCAGCACTGCTCACTAGAGCAGAAGCCAGAACATGGTTCATGGAAATTAGAGCGGATTTAAAACAACATCGAGCAGACATCATGGCGTCTGTGGTGGATCTGAAGGAGGATCTTGCTGCATTAGGGCAACGCGTGGATGAAAACGAAACGAGGATCGATGCCCATGGTGATTCCCTAAACACGTTGGCTACTCAGCAGGCTTCTGCTTCCTCTGCCATTTTAGAGCTTCAGAACAAGGTTGAAGACCTAGAGAACAGAAACTGGCGCAGCATCCTACGTATACGGGGAGTGCCGGAGATACCAGAGTTTGAGGAGGTGGCTGCGATAGCTCGACAGATCTGTCAACATATCTTACTTCAAGGATCGGAGGGTGACCAGGCAAGCACGTTGGGGTCGGGGGATATACAGTTTGAAAGGGCGCATAGGGCCCTGGGCCCTAGAACGGATCAGCGGCCCAGAGACATTGTGATATGCTTTTCCAGTTTTCCTATCAAGGAGAAGATCTATCTCTTGGCTAGAAAGATGAAAGACATCCGCTGGAAAAATCACGCCATATTTATATTTCAGGATCTAGCACCAGTCACGCTGAGGAAAAGATTCGAGTTGCGTGAGGTCACAGCTCAACTGAGAGAGCGGAACGTCAGATATCGATGGACATTTCCCTTTGGACTATACTTTCAGATCCAGGGAACTAGCTATAAGGTTGCCACGGTGGCGGAAGCGGCGGCGGTGTTCACGAGAGCTCACCTTCCTGTCACCTTTCAACATACGGATGGACAGAATCAACAGCAGAAAATGGACAATGCACCGCGCTGGCAGAGGGCAAATAAAGGAGGCAGAAGGCTTCGGAGACATCCAGACCAGAAGGGACCGGCAGAGCAAGAACACGGCTGAGGAGGCCAGGTCCACAGGGCTATTGTGGTCCTATTGGGACTAAGGTTTGATGCAGTGGCTGGGCCGCTCGATGCCACTAATGGTTCTCGCTCCATAGGCGTTAGTGTTCCTGTTTCTTATTTTTATTGCTGTTCAAGAAGGAGCACATATGTGTAGAAGGTGCTCTAGTTAATGGGAATTTGAAGGGGTTATTATATATTCATGCACTGTACATGCTATTAGGGTGGAGCGGAGTGGTGCTGGTATAAGTGCGCACCGTGCAAAACTACCGACCTCCAGAGGAGGCGCATCCCACGGAGGTTAGCAGGGATGCAGTAGGATTTCTGGGGGGGAAAGCTGGAGTCTTTGTTTATATGTTTGGGTATGGGTATGGCCAAATGGATCCACACACTTTAGTCATCCACACCAATGAATGTCACTCAGGCCTAGGTACGTTGGCTAACAAGGGTGGAGGGAACGGAGCACCTTGCGACAGGATCTGGTTGTTCACTGACCGTATAGATGGCGACTACAATTGTGTCTTTAAATGTTAAAGGGCTCAATACTCCAAGGAAGCGGTCCTTCCTGAGACGGGAGCTGCAGAGATGTCAGGCGGATATTGTGTTTGTTCAAGAAACACATGTACGGAGGCACCATCAGCGCCTTCTTTGTTTCCCTAACTACACTACGACCCACTGGGCGGCTAGCACTAAAGCCTCCAAATACACGGGGGTGGGGGTGTTGATAGCACCAACATTCGTTCATGAGGACATTTCCCACATATATGATGCTCAGGGTTGCTATATTTTGATTAAACTGCGGGTGGGAAAACAGGTGTACACGTTACTCAATGTATATTTCCCCAATGAGCAAAAAGCTCCTTTTATAGAAGTGCTCCATTCTTTATTACTACAGCATTTGGAGGGGGATTTAATCCTGGGTGGGGACTTTAACTTTGTTCAAAACCCCTCTAGGGACCCCAGTTCGGGAAAAATCCATGATCAGACGATACGTTCAAGATGGCTCCACTTCTTAGATGAATGGGGGTTGGTGGATATATGGAGGGAGAGGTTTCCCACCTCCCGGTCTTACACCTATTCCAGTGCGCATAACACCTATACTAGAATAGATCACTTCTTTCTGTCTAAGACACTACAACCTCTAGTTGATAAAACTGATATTGATGTTATTACATGGTCCGACCATGCTCCCATATGGCTAAAGTGCAACTTTACCGGTACGGACAAAGGGTTTCGAACCTGGCGTCTTAATGACTCTCTGCTCACAGATGCAGCCTTTTGCGGTCAAGTTGAACAATTATTGCAGGATTATTTTGCAACCAACCAAACCGAAGGCATGTCACCGGTAACCGTATGGGAGTGCTCCAAGGCAGTGGTCAGAGGGGCATGCATAGCTAGGGCGGCCCATTGCAATAAATTGAGAGAGGGCCAACGTAGTCAATGGACACAAGAACTACATACATTGACGCAAATTCATAGCCGAACTCAATCCGATAAGACCTATCGCCAGATAGTACGGGTGAGGGACCAACTGAGGGCAATTGAGGACGCTGCAATTAGCCATCAACTCATGTTATTGAAACAGCAGTATTTTGAAGGGGGGAATAAGGCGGGAAAATTTCTTGCTCGCCAACTTAAGTCGGCGCAGGCTCGCACGGTGATAGCTAAACTTCAGACGGTGCAGGGGTCCGTGTCTACTTCATCAGAGAATATCCATCTCTTCACGGACTTCTATTCAAACCTTTATGCTAGGGATTCTGCTATCACTGGGGAGGGCATAACTCGCTACCTGGACGGGGTACAGCTCCCTATGCTCACTGAGCAACAGAAAAATGGGTTGGACAAGCCCATAGAGGTGGGGGAAGTGGAGGCCGCTATAAAGAAGCTAAAACCGGGGAAAGCACCAGGGATGGACGGCTTCACTGGTCAGTATTATAGGAAATTTGTGTCCTTGTTGCTGGAGCCTCTAACAGATGCCTTTAATTCCCTATTAGACAACACTTCAATTACTAAAGATTGCAACACTGCAGGCATCACCGTTTTAGCAAAGCCGGGCAGGGATCCTACCAAGTGCAGTTCATATAGGCCCATTTCTTTGATAAACATAGATTTAAATATTCTGGCCCGGGTCCTGGCGGCTAGACTCAATCGGATACTTCCTGGGTTGATCCATAATGATGGCCTCCGGGGCCTCCGGTGCCTTCCATTCCAGATCGATTAGCTGCTGTGCTGCTTGTAGGAGAGGAAAATGGTGAGCCGTTTGGCGCAGGCCCTCTCTAACAGGGGGTTCATTTTGGGGTCCCCTGGGGTGCCTGGCCTGGAATGGCCAGTTCCGATAGGCATTGTGAGACCAGGCCTGGAAGATCTTCTTTCTGAAAGAAGCGGCTCATGGTCCGATATGGTTCCATCTCCGAGGGAAGTTCACCCTCCTCGGGGGGCTCCTCATTTTCCTCTGAGCAATCCGAATCCCCATAATCGAGGCTGTCTGGTGGCGAGTGGCCGCGCCTAGGTCTCGAGGGTCCAGGGGCCGGATCAACCGGGACGGAAAGACCCATACGAGGAGCAGACTGCATCTGGACAAAGGCGTGAATCCCCTTGAATAATTCCACCCAGGAAAGCGAAGCCGGATCTGGCTGTAGGGGCACCAGGTCTCTCGGGTTCCCTGGCTGCTCGCCGCGGCCTGCTAAGTCCGGTGTGTTCCCTGAGGAACCGCTGGGCTGGGACCGGTCCTGTCCTGGAACTCCCATGGCCTCCTCACATTGGGCACATAGTGAGTCTGCTTCCTCGTTCTGTGTGGCTCTGAGGTTGCATGCTGAGCAGAGGCTTAGAGCTTTCATGCCAGATTCTGGAGGTGCCGGCTCTGCGGACGCATGGGCTCTCTTATGCTCCATTCGCCTGAAATTTGGTGTCGCCCAACGATGTGCTCCTAACAAGTGCGCTTAACAGCATGCGCCTATAACGGGCGTCTTCTAATTATAAATGTACGCGTATCCTAGTAGCGTGCGCTAACAACGTGCGCCTAGTTGGCGAAGGTGAGTGGGCAGGCAAAATGGCGACCTCCTTGGAGGGCTGCCTCGTTGGCAGGCCCAGTTAGTCCACATTTCCTCGGAGACCAAGTAAAGATGTACGCCTTACCTTGTCCTCGGCGCTTCCCGGCTGCGACCCGGGCGGTCTCCGGCTGCTGGGGGAGAGGGTGAGTACCTTCACCGCCGCGCTTAAGGAAGTGCACCCGCTGCCTCTAGGCCACGCCCGAACTAGTCTCGCTCGGGGGCCAAGCCACGCCCGAGCCCTTCTCACTCGGGGGCTGGGTCCCTGCTGCGAACCGGCCACCGGACCGAGGCTCTTACCTCCAAGGGACCACGGAAGTCAGCTCGGGAAACTCAACTGGGTGAGTGACCGCCTGGTATCACCACAGGAGTGCGGGGCTCATCTTCAGTAGGTTTCTTCTATGAATTTAGTCATTAGAATTTGGAAACATGCTCAGCGAGCGTGAGGTAACTCCAAACTGCTTTGGAGACGGAAATTACTGATTTGCTACACTTCCTGTGGGGGTATATGTACCCGTGCTGACGTCAGATCAGTCTCCAACTGGTAGCACGAGCACACTATACCCATTTGTTTTGAGTCCATCTGCTACACGCTAGGAAAAATTGTTTTTTTTTGTTTTTTTAATAAAGGGGTGGGGCATGGCCATACCAGGGGAACCCATAGACAGCAAGTGTTGCTTACCTGTAACAGGTTCTCACAGGACAGCAGGATGTTAGTCCTCACATATGGGTGACATCACAGGATGGAGCCCTGTACGGAAAACTTTTCTGTCAAAGTTTCTACAAAGCTTTGACCGACACTGGCACACTGAGTGCACTGAGCATGCTCAGTCTGCAATTATCCCTGTGAGCCACAGGTTTCTCCCTCAGTCTCGTCTTATAGCTAAAAGCGCAAACGAAAATAAAATAAACGTAAAAAAATATACAGACCCAACTCCGCGGGATGGCGGGTGGGTTTCGTGAGGACTACCATCCTGCTGTCCTGTGAGAACACTTGTTACAGGTAAGCAACACTTGCTTTCTCACAGAACAAGTAGGATGGTAGTCCTCACATATGGGTGAGTACTGAGCTGAGGATGCCCCAGAGTGCACCAAATGCACCCAAAACGCACGAAAAGCGCAATGACAGGGGTGGAATTTGGATCGGAGGGCATCGTGAAACCCTTAACGGGTTGGTGGAAGGATGTTGGGTAGTGAAACCGAAAAGAATAAGAGTAGACGGACTGGCCAAAAATGGAGCATGCCGGCTAGTCGTACCTAAGCAATAATGGGCTGCGAAGGTATGGAGAGAACTCCAGGTTGCAGCCTGATAAATATATACAAGCAGCAGCGGCCGAGGGGAAGCTATGAAGGCCGGGACGGACACAACAGTGTGGTTACACACAGTGTTGTAGTGAAATGCCTGCTTGTTGGTAGGAAAAAGAGATACAGACTGTCATTTAGGAGGAATAGTTCTGTTTGCCCACAGGAACTCGCAGCTTGACTCTTGCCACAAAAGGAAACAGTTAGGTGGAATTCCTGTGGAGTGGAGTGCGATCTAGATAGAATGCAAGTGCACTATTACTGTGCAAGAAGTGGAAAAAAACCCTCTCTCTCTGGTGAGAGAGGTGTTGGTAAAAATGGGCAGAGTATATTCTGAGTAAGGTGAGATGCAACGTCTACCTTAAGAAAGATAGGAAGTTGAATATGTAAAAACCACTCGGTCATGGAGGAACGCAGGGTCGGATGAGTATGTAACAAGGTGTGTAACTCACTGACCCTGTTGGCAGAAATGACATTTATGAGGGAAAAAATTTCCCACGTCAAACTGTGAAAAGAGAGCAATGGAAAGGCTCGAACGGAGAGCGTATGAGACTTATAAGGATAAGATATAGGTTCCATTCCGTGACTGGTGAAAATAGAGGCGGCTTGATCAGTGGATAATCCATGGTAAGCTGACTCAGAAGGGGTTTACCGTAAATCGGGTATCCCAACTCCCAAACGATACACCAATTGGAACAGAGGTGTACCTATGTGGAGGATGTCTGGGGAGCAGAATCCGAGGGAGCAAGAGAGAGTGGTGTAGAAAAAAGAAAAAAAGAGTAATACCCTTTTGTATGCGTCATGTGGTAAATCATGCCATTTGGAATGGTAAGATTTATGTGTGGAAGGTTTTGTGACGCTACCAGTACCTGAGAACATCAGTAAGTCTATGATTTGTGACTGACTGGTGAGAAGGCCAATTGGTTACTGGTGTGATAGATTGAGAAGTATGGGAAGCATACTGGTCTCGGGCAGAACGTGGGTGTGAGGAACAGTGAACCCCATCCCGGTTCAGCATTAGAAGAGTGCTGGCTATGAAAAGCAGCGGAAGAGACACATTTAAGAGGCCCTTGATGGAAGAAAGGTGTCTATGGGAACGCATTGGAAACATGTGTAGGGAGTAGAATCTGTGCACCATATGGTTCGATTCAGACGCAGAGGGCAAGTTCGGTTGACCTCAGCAATAAAAGATTTTATTGCCACACATGTAGTTCGAGACCATTCGAGAGGATGGAACCTACATGGAGAAGGTCTGTTAGTGCGTTCGGTATATCTCTTAGAGAAGTGGCCCGAAGATGCATAGAGTGAGCAAGGGCCAAGGGTAGAGCTGCGCAGTTTCCTGGCAGAGCAGCTAACATGTTGTGTGTTTGCTTGTGTGGTGGAAAGCACATTGTCCCTATGCTGTCTGTCTGTATGCACAAAGATTTGTTGCAGAGGCAGTATTGGAAGGCATAAGGGTATAACTCATGGCTACAAGCTCCAGGAAGTTTATGTGAAACTGCGCCTGGAGTGGAATAGACGCATATTGGGGAAATGTGAGCATGAGCGGGATCAGACTAGGTTTTGGTTCTAGATCTGCAATATAGATGAGGGACGAAAGCGGTTTAACAGCTTGGACCCACTGATAATGGAATTTCACTGAATCTAACCCATAGCAATTTTGGATTATGAGGAAAGTACATAATGAAAAAACCCCATAGCCTGACAATGAAGAATTGAGGGGCTGAGATTATGGAAAAATGCGCGCAGGGACATCTATGAATTTATTAGAATGTCTGTGCTTATGCTGGACAGGAAGGTCATTGTGACTGAGGTGTCCAGAAGTGTTGTATAAGGGATTTATGGCAGTGACAGTCATCCCAGTTAGTAAATGTATAGTGAATCATGAAGTTAGAGCTCCATGCGTGGACTGACTCTGGATATGCAGCTGTCCATGCAAGGAAAAGCATGAATGATGTTGCACTCCGCAGAGCAGTATTTAACGATAGTGATTCAATGAATACCCCAGTTGCTGAAGCTGGTGAAACCGGCAGAGCTTGGGATTGTAATATTGACGACTCACCATGAAGCACATAGAAAGATTAGAGGTAATGTACTTACTGCAATAGGGAAGCATGGTAACGAGAGATACCATTTTACCTATGCCTTCTGAAGAAAGTTGGTATTTCTGAGGTCTAAGATGGGCGGAGAGTAACTACTTTCTGTTGAAAGAGAATAGTGTAATTAAAACTCCCCAACCCCCTCTTCCCCCCTCTGCGCCTTGTAGCGTTTGGGGGAGTGTACCAGGAACCTTGGTACAAGGTGGGGTGGCTGTTCTGATATCCAGCCAGTTGGGAGACCAGGTGGTGTCCAACTGGAGGGGTTGATGTAATCTGGATATCATGTAACCTCCCACGGGAGTGTGAGCGGTAAAGTCTTACCCACATTTGTGTGTGCTGTACAAGGAGACATCGAGACCGTTCGTCAGGCTTCGAGGTGGACTTGCACTTGAGGTAGCATTTGCTGGATTTTATGTTTAGCAGATCAGCAAATGCACTTGGAACTTTGGTTCTGAAGCAGGAACCAGAAGCCAGAGCATTAATCAGTACAGAGCCTCGTTGCTGAAAAAGGGAGGAAGCCCTGATGCAATCCCAAAGAAATGATAGAGAGGTTCTCCTGGTATTGCGGCTGACATAGCGATGTGTGACACTAATACGGTTCTTGGAAGGTACATGACCTAGAACTTTTCGAACCATATGGCCCGAATTAGAGAACACATCTCAATGGGAATGCCGTAGAAGCAGGTACTTACCATCCGACGTGGATCGCCGAAGGACGAGCTGTTGAAGATTGCTGGCTCCGTGGATTTCAGGAGTCCTCAAGGGGTAGCCTGTGGACGTAGACATCCGTCTCAACTCTGATGCCTGGTATGGTGGCGCAGATATAGAGGAGACAGGTTGGGCGTGGCTGGCGCTTACACCGTAATTAGTGGAGGGCCACAATCCCGCACCGATGATGGTGAGGCATGCCTCTGGAACAGGGGAGCTGATTAACGAGCTCGTGAACCCGACCCTCGTCACAGCGGCTCGATGTCTCGTGACGCCAGTGCAGAATTCTTCAGAACTTGTTCCGGTGTTTGAGCACCAAAGACTGCCAAAACTGTGCGGAACAGTGCCAATGGCAGTGGTGATGTTGCTCGGCCCGAGCATTGTCCAGCATCAAGAAGGATAGCACAGATGTGCTGGATGGCGGTGGCGGACAGTCACCGTGTCTGTGATGATGCATGCCACAGTGCTCGGCCCGGTCTTTCCCCAGTGCCGAGATGGATGCCCTCGCTGTCATGGATGGCGACTGATGACAGACTGTCAGCATGCCTGCACTGTTCCTGGCACTATGTAGTGTCTTAGGCTAAAACGGGGTTTTAATAAGAACCCAAAGCATGGAGCACTGTGTTTAGGCAAAGGCATTACGTGGCGGTGCTATGTCAGTGTTTATGGTGTCAATGGCGGCCGAAGCGGCCTCGAGGGTATCATCAAAAATATATATGAAAAAACGATGACTTGGCCAGAATAATGATGATAGTGATGGAGCACTGACTGCATTGGCGTAGGTATCTATGGGAACGATGTGACATCGAATAATCAAAAAAAAACATCGTTGGTATTGGAAAAATGATACCGGCATCGACTGAGTCGATGACCGCATCGATAGGAACGTCAAGGGCATTGATGTATGGAGGTGGGCGCCGAGGGCATCGATGCCACGGGCACGGCACCGATGGAAAGGCCCTGGGCATCGATGGCATCCATAAAATAACGGATGGCATCGATGGAATGACCCCGGCATCGATGGAAGTGCCCTGGGTGATGGTGGCATCGACCCGGGCATGGATAGCACCGACGAGACAAGGTGTACGTCGATGGCATCCATCCGGGCAATGATGGCACCGATGGAACCCAAGGAAAAATCAGTGCCATGGATGAAAAACAGATGGCACTGATAGAAACAATGCAGGGAAGATGGCATCAGGGTACCATGGGGGAGGGGTACAGATGGCATCTAAGAATCCAGGACGGTCTGAAGGGGGTACCGACGGTAGTGATGGGGCATCAACTGCGCGAGGGTACCTAGGAAAGCGAAGGCCCTGAATCTACAGGGCCCTGGCGGCAACAGAAACCGTGGAAGTCCCTGTCCTCCTAGCGCTAATAACCAAGCAGAGTGTCACAGAGGGACACTCGCAGGCTATGTGTAGCTAATTGAAAAAATAGGGAGAGGGATGGCCACAGTCGGTTGGCAGGCCAGAAAGGTGACAGGAACAGACCGAAAAAACAGGGCATAGTACTTACCAAGCGTCGAATAAACATACGCGGAGGGAGACCCGTGCAGGGAAAAGTGTTTGTGAAGTAAAAGTTTAAGTCTTTCCTTGAGGAAAGTTTTAGAATTTCTCACAGAGCTCCTAATCGCTATGCTTACTGCAGAGTGGAAAAAAGAAGACTGAGGGAGGCACCTGTGGTCACAGGGATAATTGCAGGCTGAGCATGCTCAGTGTGCCAGTGTCAGTCAAAGCTTTGTAGAAACTTTGACAGAAAAGTTTTCTGTACAGGGCTCCATCCTGTGATGTCACCCATATGTGAGGACTACCATCCTGCTTGTCCTGTGAGAAATAACTTTACTTCTGCTATGGATGGCGTGTAAGTAATAAAACAAACAAAAAAACAAACTAGGCTAGTCAGCAGAGTTTTAAGGGTTAGGGCAAACAGGGTAAAAGGAAGGCATATTAAATAGGGGGGGGGGGGGGTTAAGGAAGTCCCATCCTTTGCTTGGGCAAACTGGGAACGGACTGGGGGAAACTGGTAATTGCATCGGTATGTGTATAATAAAATCCCCCCACTTATGCGGTAGACAGCATTTGCACATCTATATAAAATGGCATGTACATGGATGCGCATACAGCTGGCTTTATATCATGCATGTAATATGCAGACATGTTATAAAATGGCCTTATCCATTGGTGCAAGCCGGCATCTGTGCATTCATGAACACCTGTGTGGCTGTTTGAAAGTTATCCTCCCTGTTTCTTTTATCCCCCACTATCCCTATACTTAAACCACAAGGCTTTACAATCTAAATAGCCAGTAATACTGGAGTGGCCATTGCCCAAATTTCGGCCTCTTAGGTTCCCCTTCATAATCTACCAGTCAGACCTAGATTCTAGTTATTAGAGAACATACAGCCTGTTAAACACATCCAACTGCTGGTCAAGTCTACCACTGCAGTCTGTCAGACAGCATAACTATGTGGATGCCTGCGGATTATAATACATAGTAACCCTTTTGTCATACATTTGGCTGCTGCAACACCTACTGCTGAATCTTCAAGTGAGTATGATACTATAAGCACTTAAAATACACATTGCTAAGTTGTACTTTCTGCATTGACCACTTTTAGCAACTAAGGATCTTCAATCTTATCCTATGCCCTCTTAAATTCTGTTACTATTATAGCTACCATCTTGGGAAAGCATTCCTCACTTCCAATACCCTTTTCATAAAAAATGTTTTCTGACCTTTCTCCTTAATGTACACCCCTTGTTCTAGAAGATCCTTTTATCATATCTCCTTAGTCTTCTAGCTCCTCTAGGATATACATGTTTAGATTTTTAAGTCTCATCACATAAGCTTCTGCTGTAGACCCCACAACTTCTTTGGACCACTTCTGTTCTATCTATAACCTTTAAAAGATAAGGCCTCCAGATCTGGATATGTACTCAGAGGTCTTACTAAGAACCTGGTACAACAGCATAATAAATTCCTCTTTTCTACTAGTTATACCCCTCTCCTTATATAACCTATAGCATCACTGATTTTGGCCACAAACTTTCATCACATTTCTTACCATTTGAAAGACTGGAGGAATCCACAGTAATCGCTCTCAAAGATGTTGAACAGGTCCAGCCCCAGGAGCAATCAATGAGGCACAATCAATCACATTTCTTTCCTCACAGTGAATTCTATTTACCTCAACCCTCGGTTTAATTGCTCCTTCAGTTTATAACCCAGTCCCTCACTTTGGGGCTCACTCTCAGGTCACTCAGTTTATTTTGGAGCCTTCTACATAGGACAGTATTAAAGGCTTTGCTGAAATCCAAGTTAACCACATCTACAGAATACTATGCTCAAGCAGATTCCCTTGGGCGAGGGGGCACAAAGAAGAAGGGGACCCAGCCAATCCCAGAATTTCTGAGAATGCCACCCTTCTGAAATTATTTGGAGGCCCTTAACTGCCTTGATCTAATTATTTAGTTAACCAATCTAAGAAATCAATGTAATTCATTTGACACCCTCTCTCTCTGGTATTATATGATAGTGTTGTGAATTATTTTCATTAATGTAGAAACCCAATGGGATCTATAAAGTTCTGGCCTAATATTAGGACTAAGCCATATAGGTTAGAGGAATGTTCCATCTACCACTGCAAGTTTCCTGCCTCCATAGGAGCAAGTGACACCAAGGTTTACTACGGCATTTTGGGGTTGTGGTTGGACAAGAAGAATCTGATTTTTTTTCCTGGTTCTCCCAAGATTGGATATAACCCTACACTGTAGACGTTACGACATGAGAAAACCATATCTTCTGACCCATACTGAGTTGTTAGGAAGTGGAACTTATTGTCGAATGCTTTTGTGTTTGTGATTTTATTTGGGGGAGAGGACTACTACTCCTGCCCATGAAAGTAGTAGCAAAGAGAATCATTTCCCTTTTTACATTTAATTTTGGATCTTTCAATCCAAAGGATCACAGTGGCTTCTAGCAGGAGGT
This sequence comes from Rhinatrema bivittatum, assembly GCF_901001135.1. Classification (NCBI taxonomy): domain Eukaryota; kingdom Metazoa; phylum Chordata; class Amphibia; order Gymnophiona; family Rhinatrematidae; genus Rhinatrema; species Rhinatrema bivittatum. The sequence goes on along the minus strand of NC_042616.1, from coordinate 124,215,832 downwards.
TGGGTGCGTGAAAGAATACTATCTAGAGCAGAGAGATTTTCTGAAATAGGAAAGGAGAGGTTGGAATATTCTGGAGAAAATCTGTGGAACATAAGTATTTAGAAGGGGAGAGCCAAGAGAGATAGGAGAACCCATTTCCATTTCATCCTGGGCAACCGTATAATCTAATCACAGGAAGAAAGTTGATCCCTGAGAAGAGATTAAGGGATCACAGCCACAGATCAAATTGGATTATATTTATTGAAGTGATTATGGATGCAACAAGAAGAAAATGTACCTGGTGCCAATTACACTTGCAAAAGTTAACACACTAAACGTTTAATTTTTGAATATCCTAGTCATGTGTCCAGTCTGATTGGCCATCTTCAGTACAAACACCAGGTGTTGGAGCTTGCGCCCACAGAAACATTTTTTGGGCCCTGAACATACATTTATGATCACACTGTTCTTATGTATATCATTTTCTGGTTTTGTCTTTCATAGATATCCCAAGGATTTTGGATAAAACTCCACCAGTCAGATGGGTAAGTAAGCCCAAGCAATTACTGTTTTAGAAGGATAAAATAGCTTCATTATATAGGATTTACATATTACAAATTGTCATGGAAAAACTCAATCTTGATTTAAGGTCCTATGGTAATGGACCTCCTTTATAATCAACAGAGCTCTCAGGCCATGCACAGAGGCTTTGATAAGAGAGTCCAAGTAATCAGCAGAATTCAAGAATAATTTCGTAGCAGGAGAATTTTACACAAACAAAAACTTGCTCCACACAGGAAGTAGGCTAAATAATTTGTCATCTCTTTCTGGACTGGACTACCCAAGCTTGGTTCCACCTATTGGAACCCAGTTTCTGCAGAGGATGTGTAATCTCTGCCCCTTTAACCTCAGGGAAGCAATTATTTGTTAATCTTTATGATGGATTCAATCCATCCTAGCTACTTTGTTGGGTTATCACAAATCTTTTTTGATAGGCTAACCTAAGCCTCATTTTTGTTCTGAATAGGAGAGTTTGCTTACAGTAAGTAGTATTGTCTGTAGACCGGACGAATTAGCCATGACATGTGGGGCGAAATCTCCCTAGCTCAGTAGAGCTCTTTTATGCTGAGCATGTACAGGAGTTCCCCATGTGTGCTGCCTCCTGAGCCCCACCTTCAGTCCATTTGTAGCTTAGCTTTAGCAAGGCAGTCAACTGCCCAGGGAAGTAGGTGGGTATTAAGCATGGTCAATCCATCCTGCTGCCTGTAGATAAAAGCTTACAGTAAGCAAACATGCTTTTCTCCATCATCAAGTAGGGCTGAATTAGCCATGACACAAGAAATTCCAAGCTGAGGGTTGCACTGTGGAGCACTTAGTGAAAAAGCATCTTGGTTCCCCTGTGCAGACTGGACTAGTGAGAGAACAGGCTGTGCAAAACTGCTTCTCCAAAATTACTGTAATTTTTTGAAAGATTGCCCAGACAGTAGTGGAAAATGAAGGTGCAAATAGACCAAATTGCAGCTTTGCAAGTTTTCTAAAGAGACAGCTCTCAGATGAGCAACTGAAGCAGACATGGCACTGACTTGATGAGCCTTGAAAGAGTCTGTAATTTGAAGAGTAGCTAGTGTAAAATGCACAATACCATCTCCAATTAGCTAGTGGATATTATGTTTAGCAACCGCTATTCCCAGTCTATTAGGAGCATACAATAAACTGCTGAGAAGCCAAACAATGTGGGTGTGTTTTCTTCAAGTAATAGGCCAGTGCCCTTTTGTAGTCCATCATGTGAAGAGCCTTTTCCCCTGAGGTCTTGGAAAGAACAATTGTTTGATTTATGTGAACAGCAGAACCAAACTTGGGTAGAAACTTTTGAGAGATGTAAGGCATCACCCTGTGGGGAAGAACTGAAGACATGGGGAGTACGAAACCAAGGCCTGCAGTTTGCTGAAGTGAGGGCTACAAGGAGCACCTCTTTCCATGTGAGAAACTTTAGCAAAGCAGACTTCAGCAGCTCAAATGGGGGCTTCATAAGTTGTATTAAAATATACCTACATAAAATAGCTTTTTAAATGAAAGGCCCTCGGGCATTTTGCCTTCCCTGACTTTGTTCTACCCCCATCTCCGCCTACATTTTTGAATGAGTAGAAGTACATGCACTGTGATCACATACTTTTACCCACTGAGGGCAATTTTCAAAAACTTTTTTCCATGGTTAACTCATTCACCCATGAAAATCCCTTTGAAAAAAAAATTAAAAATAAATAAATAAATAAAAACTATAGTCCGCATACATCCTGTATTTGTGGTGAGAAAGTTTCCTCCCTAGTTTTAGGGGTGTTTACAGGTACTGTCTAGCCAGGGCTCAGCACAACACCAGGACAATGGAGTGGCTCAGCAAGAAGAATGTGAATGCCCTCAAAGCCCAAACCTGAATCCAATAGAAAATATGTGGCACGATATGAAAACGATGCCAGCAGGATGGATTAGCTACAATATGTGGGTGACTGACAGCATTATCACAAACGAGTCTGTTATAAATTCTGACTCGAGATTTGAGGGTCCAACAAACTTTGTTGGCAGTAGGGTGTGTTATAAACAAATACCAGTACACTGCTGTTCATATTTTGACTGACAGCATTGACATCTCAGAGCTCAGTAAAGGCTTTACTGAGCATGTGCAGGAGCTCATTCACACACGCTGCTTTATGAGCTCCTCAATCTCTTTTGGAGACTAAGCTTTAGTCAGCTAGCCATCTCTCCAGGCAAATAGGTAGGTATTAAGTACAGCTAATTCATCTTGTTGTCTAGAGAGAACTCCTCAAAAAGCCCATGGATAAGGAGAAGCAAGCCAGTTCTGGAGCTCAGCCATTTTGTAGGCCCTATTTTTCTAAGCCCTGGGGACATCTGGCCACAATTGCAATAATTGGACGAGTCATGCTATAGTCCTAGGATCATGATAGGACAGTTGCACCCAAAGATGCAGTCCCTGCAGCCAGTAATGGGACTCTTGGGCTTTTTTTTTTAATATAAATACAACACTGAAAAGTGCAGTGGGGGACTATATTTGCAGTAATAAGTGAAAGAGGGAAAATCCCCTCAGAATTGAAGAGAATCTATCCAAAAAAGAGAAAACATCTGTATAATGTAGACAAAAAATAACAGAGGGAGTCCTGAGGTAGCACTCATGCAGGAACTCAAATCAGAGAGAGAGATGTCCGTTCAGAGTTGTCACCCATGCATCATGGCTAATTCAGCACTGCTTGTTGAGATCTAAATTTAAAACCTAACCTCATGCCCAACCAGAATGAAAATAGTAGCTTTCACAATGCACCTGTTCAAGACTGTCTTTTTGCTTCAGTGTTGTTCAGCTCATTTTTCATCTACTTCCCCAACCCATGCAAGTATTTTGTCATCTTAAAATATTCTGAAAGATTAGACAGAATATGAAATCAAAAAAATAGTGGGCTAAAATGTAAAAGCCAATTCAATCAACTTTAATTAGCACTTGAGAGTCCATTGTCTCAACATTTTTGGGTTCACGTAAAAAATCCAAGACATACAAACATACTAGAGGGCCTGAAATTAAGTCAAATGAAAATATAGTCTGGGGGCAATTACCAAAGATTCTTATGCAGGTAACTGCAAGGTCAGTATTCAGTGCCATTGAGCCGGTTATGTTCTGATTTAGCCAGCTAAGCAGAGATGTCTGAATAGAAGAAAATTATTCCTTACCTGCTAATTTTCGTTCCTGTAGTACTAAGGATCAGTCCAGACGGTGGGTTATGTCCCCCGTCCAGCAGATGGAGTCAGAGCAAACTTCGGAGGGTGCTGGCATATAAGCTGGTGCACCCTCCCTAGATCCTCAGTATCGAGAATATCAAATCCAGAGCACTTGTCAGGTAGAGAAGGATGGATCAAGCATTTTTGTAATTAAAACTGTAGAAATTTAACCATGCAACTTGCAAAGAGAACTATCGAAACAGAAATGAGCAACGTGCTACAAAACAGAAAGAAGGCAGACAAGAAGACCTGTCCCCCAACAGGAGGCTGAACAGTAGGACAGGAGAGAGAGAGACTTCACGAGGAGTACCCCTAGATCCCAACAAGACCAGGGTGGGCGTCTGGACTGATCCTTAGTACTACAGGAACGAAAATTAGCAGGTAAGGAATAATTTTCTTTTCCCTGTACGTACCAGGATCAGTCCAGACGGTGGGATGTACCAAAGCTTCCCTACAACGGGTGGGTCACAGAGAACCCTGCTCGAATTACCCTGTCCCCATAGGAGCCCGAGTCGGATACCGGCAAGTGAAGCCGGTAATGTCTGGAGAATGTGTGCAGGGACTTCCAAGTCGCTGCCCGACAGATTTCTTGAGAGGAGACGTACTGAGACTCCGCCCAGGACGTGGCCTGGGAGCATAAGGAATGAGCCTTGATCCCTGCCGGTGCCGATGTACGCTGATGCCACCGCTTCCTTGAGCCATCGCGCTATCGTAGTCTGACGCTTGATGGCCTTTCTTATTCCCAGACCAGAGGACAAAGAGATGATCGGAAACCCGGAATTCATTGGTCACCTTTAGGTAGTGTAGGAGGATGCGCTTTACGTCCAGGCGCCTGAGCGACTTGGGGGCATCCGCCGGGAAGGACGGCAGCTCCACCGTCTAGTTCAAGTGAAACGACGAGACCACCTTGGGTAGAAACGAGGGAACCATCCGTATGGAGACTCCCGAGTCCGTGAAACGAAGAAAGGGCTCCCTGCAAGAGAGCGCCTGAAGCTCAGAGATGCGCCGTGCCGAGCCTATGGCCACCAGGAAGATCGCTTTCAGAGTGATATCCTTGAGAGAGGCCTGGCGTAGAGGTTCGAAGGGGGGCCCAGAGAGGACCCGGAGAACCAAATTGAGATTCCAGCAGGGGTAAGGATGTCGCACCGGAGGCCGCAGGTGCTTGACTCCCTTGAGAAACCTTGAGATTTCCGGATGAGACGAGGGGTCTGGCCTTCCCGTAGAGCGAGCTAGGGAGGCCAGGGCAGAGACCTGCACTCACAGAGAATTGTAGGCGAGTCCTTTCTCGAGGCCTTCCTGGAGAAAAGCCAGGATCTGCTGCACCGAAGCTGTGGTCACGTAGGCACCATGTCCCGAACACCAAACTTCGAACACCTTCCACACCCGCACGTAAGCGACCGATGTCGAGGCCTTGCGTGCTTTAAGGAGAGTGTCTACAATGGAGACTGCGTAGCCCTTGCGCAGGAGACTCCGCCTTTCAAAAGCCAGGCCGCTAGACAGAAGTGTTCTGCCTGGTCTGAAAATACCGGTCCCTGACGAAGCAGCCGAGGCAGGTGGGAGAGTCGAAGGGGACCGTCCACCACGATGTTGAGAAGGTCTGCGAATCACGGGCGACGTGGCCATTCCGGAGCCACAAGGATTAAAGTTCCGTGGTGGGTCTCTATTCTCCTTAGCACCTTGCCCACCAGAGGCCACGGCGGAAACACATAAAGCAGAAGCTGGGGCGGCCAGGGGAGAACCAGGGCGTCCACTCCCTCTGTGCCGTGCTCCCTCCTTCGACTGAAGAACCGAGGAGCTTTGGTGTTGGAGAACGTTGCCATGAGATCCACTGAAGGTGTCCCCCAGCGCTGGGTGATGAGGAGCATCGCCTCGTCGGAGAGGGCCCATTCTCCGGGGTCCAGCGTCTGACTCCTCAAGTAATCCGCTTGGATGTTGTCCACACCGGCGATGTGCGAGGCCGCCAGCCGGTCGAGGAAGCGCTCCGCCCAGGCCATCAGACGTGCGGCTTCTAGGGCCACCTGATTGCTTCTGGTGCCGCCCTGCCGGTTGATGTAGGCCACTGTGGTCGCATTGTCTGAGAGGACTCGAACCGCCCGGCGTCTTAGCAGGGGCAAGAAATGTATGAGTGCCAGACGCACCGCTCTGGTCTCCAGGCGATTGATCAGCCAGGTTGCCTGTTCCTTTGTCCACTGACCCTGCGCCAAACTCTGATGGCAAACCGCTCCCCAGCCTGTCAGACTGGCATCGGTGGTGACTACCACCCAATCCGGGGTCTCCAGGGGGCAACCTTGAGCCAAGTTCCTTGGGTCCAGCCACCACCGCAAGCTGTTCCTGGCGGACGAGGGGAGAGGAAGGACCACCTGGTAATCCTGAGAGACTGGTTTCCACCGCGAGAGCAGGGCCATTTGCCGGGGTCTCAGGTGCGCGAAAGCCCACGGTACCAGGTCTATTGTAAAGGCCATCGATCCCACGATTTGAAGATAATCCCACGCTGTGTGAACCGGCAGAGACGCAAAACGAAGGATTTGTTCTCGCAGTGATTGTGCTTTGTCCGGTCGAAGACCTTGCCCTGAGAGGTATCGAAGCGGGCACCCAGGAAGTCCAGTTGCTGAGAAGGTTGGAGACTGCTCTTGCTGAAGTTTACCACCCAGCCGAGAGACTGGAGGAAGCGCACTACTCTCGACCGCCGCCTGCCCCTGGGAGAAGGTCTTCGCCCGAATGAGCCAATCGTCCAGGTAAGGATGGACCAGGATCCCTTCCCGTCGTAGTGCAGCTGCCACTACCACCATGACCTTGGTGAAAGTTCTGGGAGCGGTCGCCAGACCGAAGGGTAAGGCCTGGAACTGAAAGTGTTGGCTCAAGATCTTGAAGCGAAGGAACTTCCGATGGGCCGCTAGGATCGGAATGTGCAGATAGGCCTCTGTCAAGTCCAAAGAGGCAAGGAACTCCCCCTGATGTACCGCCGCAATGACAGAGCGAAGTGTCTCCATGGGGAATCGAGATATCCGGAATACCTTGTTGACTCCCTTGAGGTCGAGAAAGGGACGAAATGAACTGTCCTCCTTCGGGACCACGAAGTAAATCAAATAATGCCCCGAGCCCACCTCTCCGGCGGGGACGGGCGAGATGGTTCAGAGGTCCAGAAGTCTGTCAAGCGTCTGCCGTACCCCCAGACGCTTGGCACTTGACCCGCAGGGCGAGAAAATGAACCTGTCTCTTGGAAGACGTACAAACTCCAATGCGTAGCCGTGCCTTAGGATGTCCAGGACCCACTGGTCCGTGGTGATGTTAACCCACTCCTCATAGAAGAGAGCGATGCGACCTCCAATCCAGGGTAGCGAGGAGTGGGCTGGCCTGGCATCATTGAGGAGGCTTGCCAGAGGCTCCCTGCATCGAGGAATCCCTGGGCAATCTGCGGCCACGAAAGAGCCAGGGCCACGATTGGGACCTGGCTGAGGGTGTCCTGGGGCCCTGTTGCCTGGTGCTCCTATATCGACGCTGGGTGCGAGAACTGTTCCTGGCAGAAGAGGACGGACGATAAGATTGCTGATGGTCCTCGGGCAGCCGTTGGACCGCATTTTCTCCCAGAGATTTAATGATTTGGATGAGGCATCCGCCGCCCAGTTTCGTAGCCACAAGAGGCGTATGGCGGAGACCGCCGATACCATAGTCCTTGCTAGCACACGCAGTAGGTCGTGTAGGGCAGGGGTCCCCAACCACCGGTCCGCGGACCGGGACTGGGCCGTGGGAGTTTTTTGCCGGTCCGTGGCGCCGCCAAGCACCGGCAGGTGTGTCGCGCACTCCCGGTCTCTCCCGCAGGTGTGTCGCGCGCTCCCAGTCTCTCCCGCTGCCGTTGCCGCGGGGCTGTCAGCACGTTCAAGCCCAGTGGGAACGGCAGCGGTGCTAGAAAAAGCAGTGGCACCCGCGGCTGGGCCTTTTCTTCTTCCCGCGCCTGCCCCCCTCCTGTGACCCGGAACAGGAAGTGATACGCGGTGCGTGGGAAGGACAAAGAGCCGTGCCGCGTGATAAAGTAGCAGCGGCGGCTGCAGCATCGGTCCCCGAGCAATTGAAGCAGCCGGTAATCGAGAAAGGAGTCAGCAGCATGAACCTCCCGCGGCCGATGGGATTCTTCTTTCTTGGCCTGCGGGGGCTGCTGCAGCTCCCATTTGTGCTCCGAGGGAGGGGAGAGGAAGTGAGTGAGAGAAAGAGAGAGAAGCAGCCAGCCAGCCTGTGTGTGATTGACTGGTCAGAGAGCTGATGTGTGTGTGTATGTGAGAGACAATGAAAGTGATTGCTCAGGGAGATGACTGATGTGTATGTGAGAGTGTGAGACAGTCAGGGAGGTGACTGATGTGTGTGTGTGTGTGTGTGTGTGTGTGTGTGTGTGTGTGAGAGAGAGAAAAAGCATGGAAGTGACAAGTCTGGGTATGTGGGAAAGCATGGGCGTAAGAAGCCTGGTGTTGTGGGGGTGAAAGAAAGCATGGGAGTGAGAAACCTGGGTGAGTGTGCATGCATGAGAGAGAGAGACTGCTTGGTAAGGTGACGGTGTGTGTGAGAGAAAAAGACTGGTGTGTGTGAATGTGAGAGAATGTGATTCAGGGAATGAGAAGCCTGTGCACATGGAGAGTGAGCATGGAAATGAGAGAGACTGGTGTGTGTGTGTAACAGAGAGAAAGTGATTATGGGAATGAAAAGCCTGTGCACGTGAAGAGTGAGCATGGGAGTGAGAAACCTGGGTGTGTGAGAGACACATCATGGGAGGGAGAAGCCTGTATATCTGAAAGAGAACATGGGAGTGAGAGACTGGTGAGTGTGTGTGTGTGTGAGAAAGAGAGAGAGAGAGAGAGAGAGAGAGAGGCAGAGAAAGTGATTATGAGAGTGAGAAGCCCATATATGTAAGTAGAACACGGGAGTGGGAAGCCTGTGTGTGTGTATGGCATGAGAGAAACTGTTCAGGAAGGTGACTGGTGTGTGTGTGCCAAAGACTGTTTGGGAGATGATTGGTGTGTGAGAGACAGAAACTGGTCATGGGGGCATGACTGGTATGGTGTGTGTGAGAGACATGGGCTCTAAGGAAGAGGACCATAAGTATAGAGCTTAGCTTCTACTGCTGCTTCTGGTGTGTGCCACGGCCTGCAGGGAAGGGGAATAGGAGAGCTGCTGGAGGGGGTAAGTAAAGGTAGCTTTTTAAGTTTATTTTTCTTGATTGACTGCCATTTTAATTGTGTGATGTCTGCTTTTTTGAAATATTTTATTGGTGTTTGGAGAATGTTTAATAGTTTTTATGAGTTTTTAATTGTTGGATGTTATTCTGTTCATAGTTATTGTGAAACATTCCTAATAAGAGGTGTATTGGTTTTTAGGACCTGATTTAATATTTGTAGTGTTGCCTTTTCATAGATAGGGTTGCTCCTGTTTGAGTGTATTCCATAATACAGGTGTAACTGTGTGCGGATTAGTTTATGTGCATTACTACAGATCCTGGGAGTATGTTAGGTCGGTTCTGTGTCTGTTACCGAGATGAGATATTTTGCTAGCATGTAAGCGTTTGTATCGGTCTTATTTGTTGTGTTTTCTCAAGAGGACATGCATTGGTGGTAAACTGCTGTCTTTTCATAAGTAGGGCTATTGAGCCTGGAAGTAGAAGGAGTTTGAGTTGCTGTTACTGAGATGTCACCAGAACCAGAATATCTTTTTTGTAGGGTGAGTTGTATGGGGAATGTCATAATTCTGCTTTACATCCATTATTGTGGGTCAGGGGGGTTCCCGTGGATACAAACTGTACTTTTACATCTAGCCCCGTGACGATCATGGGTCAGTGTGCCATGCATGCGAGAACCTATGGTGAGTTGAGTCACATTCACATTATAAATGTCATAATTAAATGATAAGTGTGCACTAAAGTCCAACCCCTCCATAACCCCGCCCCCCATATGACCAAAGCCCCGCCGGGCCATGGAAAAATGGTCTTGCTTGAAGCCGGTCCCTGGTGCAAAAAAGGTTGGGGACCACTGGTGTAGGGCATCGGCCCCGAAAGCGATGACTGCTTCCAGATGATCCGCTTGTGCTGCCTCATCCGGGGGTAATTGTTGAGAGGTGAGAAGCTGTTGCACCCACCGGAGACCGGCTCTCTGTGTAAGGGAGCCGCAGATGGCTGCGCGAACGCCCAGCGCCGAAACCTCAAAGATCTTCTTGAGGCAGACCTCTAGCTTCCTGTCCTGGAGATCCCGGAGGGCCGTGCCCCCTGTAACCGGGATTGTAGTTCTCTTCGTGACGGCGGAGACCGCCGAGTCAACCTTGGGAACCTTGAGAAGATCCAGAAAGTCTCCAGGGAGAGGATAGAGCTTGTCCATAGCCGTGCCGACCCGGAGGGAAGCTTCCGGGGTGGCCCACTCTCTCACAAGGAGCTGGAGAAAAGAATCATGGATTGGAAAAGTCCGTGCCAAGGGCCACAGACCCGCCAGGACCGGATCCCCCTTTTTGCTTGATGAAGCAACGGAGGGAGCCGGGGGGCCTGGCGGTTCGACGGGGTGATCGAGGTCCAATTCTTGAAGGACATGAGGGATAAGGTCCACCAGCTCCTCCTTACGAAAGATCCGGAGGACCCGCGGATCGTCGCATTCTAAATGAGCTGCCAAAAGCGTTTCATCATCCGTCGTCGACGCTGGGTCACCCCCTGGGTCTGGTGATGGAGCCGTCTCGCCCAGAGGCAGAGCCAGGTGAACCCTGGGGCCCCCCCCCCCCACGGCCCCAGAAATTGGAACCGCTGAGCCCGCTATCCTGGGGATCTTAGCAGGCGGAGGGGTCCGGACCTTGCCCTGGAGATAAGCCCCCCCGGCTGCTGCATGCTCTGTAGATAAGCCTTGTGCATAAGCACGACGAAGTCGGCAGAAAAGGCGGATGGCAGCGGTGGGGAGTGGAGGGAGGGGTCCCTGGGGGGCTCTGAGGAGGCTAGAGGCTGACCCGGGTCCCGAATTGGAGGCGATGGCGGCGAAAAGTCCTGTGGTGCTCCTTCTGCATCGGAGCCAACGCTGTCCTCCAGTTCTAAGATGGCCGCCGCTCCCGCCAAAGGAGGGGGCGGGGCTAGCCCTCGAGGCCTGCGGCGCTCCGATGAGCGCGGCGGTGAGGTTGTCAGAGCTGGTCTCCCCCCGGGGAGACACCTGCCGCAGAGTCCATCCCGCGATCCTCCCAGCCCCGGGCCGTCGCAGGAGGGACATCGGGCGCGCTGCATCGTGCGGGCCCGGGGGGTGGATCGACGGCACGGGAGACACAAGTGCCGGGAAACGCCGCGGGAGGAGCGGGCACTGCTCGCCCTCGCTCAAACTCAGAAGCCACCCCCCCCACAGGAGCGGCAGGGGAATGCAACCTCCCTGCCGCCGCAGCCCCGGGGAATGTTGCGTCGCGGGGCCGGGGGGAGGAGGCTAAAACCGCGGCTAAGAGGAGGGGAGAGGCTGGCACCACCAGCATCCACCCCTTACTGCAGAAAAACGACGAAGACCCGCTGTGCTGCAAAGAAAAAACAACAAGAAGCAAGCGGGAAACTTACCCCTGAGAAGAGAAAACAGAGACACCTGAGGGAAAGACAGTCCTGAAGGCAAGCACCCAGGGGCTGCAAGTCCCGGGCAGGGAGCACCGAGTAACTCAGAAAACCCCTTTCTTTTTTTTTCTTTTTTTTTTTTAAACCCAGGACCTGCTTGATCTAACCTGAGAAGAAGAGAGAGAAGTAAAAGATGTGAAATAGAATCCACCAGACAGGGGAAGCAAAGGGTTCCCCTCCTCACATCTGCTGGAGTCAGAGAGATACTGAGGATCTAGGGAGGGTGCACCAGCTTATATGCCAGCACCCTCCAAAGTTTGCTCTGACTCCATCTGCTGGACGGGGGACATAACCCACCGTCTGGACTGATCCTGGTACGTACAGGGAATGAGCCATGCTCAGCAGCTGCCACTTAGCTGTTTTATCTGGCTCAACAATTCACTGGGTAAATGAGGGGCAGGATGAGGCCATTCTGGGATAGAGCTACTTATATTGCTAACTTGATTCCTGGCTTTCCTCATTCATTGACCCATCTCCCCTTTCCTTATTCTTGGTGACTTTAAATTTCCATATTGATGACCCCTAACTCCTATGCCTCAATACTCCTTTCTTTAACCTCTTCATTTGAAATCCAACTCTACCACCCCCACACACCAGCATGGCCACTGCCTTAATCAAGTCTTTGCGTCCAACTGTTTTTCAGACTTCACCTCTTTTCTTCCAATCTCAGACCATCACCTAACTTTCACACTAAACCATCCTCCTTCACAGATTATTCCTGTCACCACCTACACCTTTAGGAATCTCCAAGCTGTTGACTCACTGTTCTCCAATGCTGTTTCATCTCTCCTTTCCTCCACAACATTGTCTGAATCTGTTGATGAAGCAGTTTCTTCATACATACACTGTACTCTTCTGCCTTAGACACTCTTGTCGTTCCTCTTACCCATCCTGTAAGGGGCACTAAACCCGTTTTGGCTCACCCCTAGAATTCACTATGTTCCTGCATCCGCGCTGCAGAATGTCTCTGGCTATAATCTCGTGCCCATACAGACTTCATACATTTCAGATTCATGCTGACCACTTTCCAGTCTGCTATTGCATTTGCAAACAAGACTATGTCCATCTGACAAACTCTTACATCCAACCCTTGTGATCTCTGTGCCACACAATTCCCTCCTTCCCTCTCTGCCCAGACTGTGGCTAACTAATTTCATGACAAGATTCACAAAATTAGTCTTATGTTCTCAACTAGGTAGCCTTCACCCCACTTTTCCTCTACCCTTCCCCTAGCCTCAGCCATTCTCTCTTCCTTTCCTAAAGTCACAGTGGAGGAAAATGCTAGTCTTTTCTCTTCATCCAAACTCACTTCTTCCTCTGACTCTGTCCCCACCCAATACCTCAGTTCCATCTCCATATCAGTCATTCCTTCCATCTGTCACATCCTCAATCACTCTCCAGTGCTACTGTTTCTGCTGCCTTCAAACATGCTGTACTCATACCAATCTTTAAACTCTCACTGGATCCTACCTCATGCTGTACTCATCTTTAAACTCTCACTGGATCCTACCTGACCTGCAAACTATCATCCCATCTCCCTTTTGCCTCCAAACTATTTGAATGCGCTGTTCGCCACCTCTGACTTTTACATCTCAAGCCATTCTTGATCCACTCAAGTCTGGTTTTCACCCTCTACATTCAACTAGAACAGCCCTTTGTCAGTTTCCAATGACCTGTTTATAGCTAAAGCAAAGGTCTTTACAATGTCCTTATCCTCCTTGTCCTGTCTGCTTTTGACACTGTTGATCACCACTTACTTCGCGATACTCTGCCCTTGCTTGGATTTCGGGACTCTCCTGTCATTTTTCTTTTCTTATCTCTCCCATCATATCTTTAGTATTTCCTCTGGTGGATCTTCCTCTACTGCCATTCCACTGTCAATTGTGTGCCTCAGCCTTCTGTTCTGGGCCCCTCTTCTCATTATATACCAATTCCCTTAATACTCTGATTTCTTCTCATGGCTTTCAATACCATTTTTATGCTGAATCCCAGATCTACCTTTCTACACCAGAAATCAAGTCCCACACCTTGGCATGCTTATCTGACGTTGCTGCATGACTAAGACAGAGCTCCTTATCTTTCCCCCCAAGCCCACCTTCCCTCTGCCTCCTTTATTTCTGTGGATAACAGTCATTTTCCCAGTCCTCTCAGCCCATAACCTAAGAGTCATCTTAGACTCCTCGCTCCTTTTCTCTACGCATATCCAAAAGTTTGCTAAAACATGCCATTTTTCTAAAACTTCCAAAATCCGTCTATTCCTTTCTGAACACACTACCAGAACCTTTATCCACTTTTTCATCTCCTCAGACAATTGCAACCTGCTCTTCACAGGCCTCCAGGCAATCCATTGCTCTCCACTGCAAGCTGTTCTAAATTCAGCAGTACGCTTTGTTTCACCAAATTCGCTACATTCACATAACCCCTCTTCTGAAGTGACTGCATTGGCTGTCTACTCCCATATACATTTCAAGCTCCTCTCTCACCTACCAATGCCTTCACTCTGCAGCACCTCACCTCTTATCTCTCTCTACACTCCTCTGTGTACTCTGATCAGACAAATCACTATCAGTCCGATACAGAAAGAAATGCAGGAAAGCGGGCAAGTGCCCGCTTTCCCGGCGCGCCTAGGCCAGTGTCCTGTGCGCGCGATCCAGTAAATAAAAATATGCTAATTAGGGCCCGCGGTAAAAGGAGGCACTAGGGATACTAGCACATCCCTAGTGCCTCCTTTTTGACAGGAGCGGCGGCTGTCAGCGGGTTTGACAGCAGACGCTCAATTTTGCCGGCATCGGTTCTCGGACCCGCTGACAGCCACGGATTCGGAAACCGAATGCCGGCAAAATTGAGCTTCCAGTTTTCAACCCGCGAGCTGATTCTAAATTTTTTTATTTTTAATTATTTTTTACTTTTCGGACTTCCGACTTAATATCGCCATGATATTAAGTCGGAGGGTGTACAGAAAAGCAGTTTTTACTGCTTTTCTGAACAATTTCCTGGTGCAGAGAGAAATTAACGCCTACCTTTGGGTAGGCGCTAATTTCTGAAAGTAAAAAGTGCAGCTTGGCAGCACATTTTATTTAGTGAATCGCGCGTGAATAACTAATAGGGCCAGCAACATGCATTTGCATGTTGCGGGCGCTATTAGTTTCAGGGGGGTTGGACCCACGTTTTCGAAGCGCTACTACCCCTTACTGAACGGTACGAAAACGTGCGTCCAACCGCGTACTGTATCGGCCTGTATCTGCGCCCTTCTCCTCTACCTTCCTAAGTGCTTTCCATCTGGTTGCGTCATGTGCTTGGAATAGTCTTCCTAAACTGGGGTCATGCTGCTTGCCTTGCCATGTTTAAATCTCATCTAAAGACCCATCTTTTTTAAGCTGCTTTTAAATCTGATTTTATCCTCTTAACTTTTTTAACCACTGTCTTGCTATATTGAAATGCCCCAAATCTCTTGTGCTGTATATGTTTGTCTTATTAGATTGTAAGCTCTACTAAGCAGGGACCATCTTATTGTGTGTTTGTACAGTGTTATTTATGTGTAGTGTTATAGAAAATTTTAGTAGTAGTAACTTAGCCAGATTAGTGCAGATTTTCAGCCTTATCCTGCTTAGTTAGCTGGATAAGACTAGGACAGCTATTTAGTTGTCTTATACAGTTAACTGGATAAACTTGCCTGGCAATCTAAGATAGCCAAGTATATTCAGCAGTGTGGCTACATCAAAAATCTCAGCTAAGTTAGCCAGTTAAGTTTATTCAGACAACTTGTTCAGCCAGGTAGTGGCTGAAATATTGGTCTCTGCATGTTTACCTACATAAGTTTTGAAACTTGCCCCTACCCAGATAATGTATATGAAACACATGCACAACAAACAGGGAAAGCATGCAAACAGCTTCAAGAATGCACGGAGGGGGGTATGGGTCAGGATTTAAGTTGGAATTCAAGTGAAGGGCTATATGGATGTGGTAGGTGGGCTAAATGGTTATGTGTGTAGGGTGCATGGGTATGGTATGTAATGTAAGCGTAGAGGTTTCTACATATGTGGTTTGTGCACATCGTATGAGTGGGTGTAATGGGGCAGGTCTGTGGATGCTTATTGTTGAGATTACTTACCTGATAATCTCCTTTTCCTTAGTGTATGCAGATGGACTCAAAACAAGTGGGCATAGTGTGCTCGTGCTAGCAGTTGGAGACGGATCTGACGTCAGCACGTGTACATATACCCCCGCAGGAAGTGCAGCAATTCAGTAATCTTCCTTGCAAAAGCTTTATGGATATATGTGTAACTGACCGATCGATTAAATGAACAGGATTACCTTGACCGATTGATAGTAGCTGGAAACCGCCAGGATTCTCAACTGGAAGGCGTCGACACCCGGCAGGGTGGATGCCCTATCATAAGAAAACATGGCTTACCGTGAGTCGGTGAATCCCCATGTATGCTGGCAGCCGGGCGGGATGCTGAGTCCATCTGCATACACTAAGGAAAAGGAGATTATCAGGTAAGTAATCTCAACATTTCCTAGCGTGTAGCAGATGGACTCAAAACAAGTGGGACGTATAAAAGCTACTCCCAGACTGGGCGGGAGGCTGCCCGAGGTCCGTTCAGGATTGCCCTCGCTAATGATGTGTCCTCCCCGGCCTGGACATCCAGACGGTAGAATCTGGAGAAGGTATGGAGGGAGGACCACGTTGCCGCTTTACATATCTCTGCAGGCGACAGCATCCTAGTTTCTGCCCAAGAAGCCGCTTGCGCTCTGGTAGAGAGTAAGCCTTGACCCGTAGAGGTGGTGGTTTTCCCGTGTCTATGTAGGCCGCCTTGATAACTTCTTTGATCCAGCGGGCGATAGTTGCTCGGGAGGCCGCTTCTCCTTGCTTCTTCCCACTGTGAAGGACGAACAGGTGGTCCCGTCTTTCGTACTACTTCTGACATTTCCAGGTATCTGGACAGTAACCTGCCGATGTCGAGATGGCTTAGAATTTGACCTTCATCTGACTTCTTCAAACCTTCCGTGGTAGGCAAGGTTAGGACTTTTCAGCTTGGAGAAGAGACGACTGAGGGGGGATATGATAGAGGTGTTTAAAATCATGAGAGGTCTAGAACGGGTAGATGTGAATCGGTTATTTACTCTTTCGGATAGTAGAAAGACTAGGGGACACTCCATGAAGTTAGCATGGGGCACATTTAAAACTAATTGGAGAAAGTTCTTTTTTACTCAACGCACAATTAAACTCTGGAATTTGTTGCCAGAGGATGTGGTTCGTGCAGTTAGTATAGCTGTGTTTAAAAAAGGATTGGATAAGTTCTTGGAGGAGAAGTCCATTACCTGCTATTAAGTTCACTTAGAGAATAGCCACTGCCATTAGCAATGGTTACATGGAATAGACTTAGTTTTTGGGTACTTGCCAGGTTCTTATGGCCTGGATTGGCCACTGTTGGAAACAGGATGCTGGGCTTGATGGACCCTTGGTCTGACCCAGTATGGCATTTTCTTATGTTCTTATGTTTGGTTGAGGTGGAAGTGTGAAACTACTTTGGGTAAGAAGGAAGGAACCATGCGAAGATGGATAGCCTCTGGAGTGATTCGGAGAAACGGATCACGGCAGGACAGTGCTTGTAGCTCTGAGATGTGGCGTGCTGAGCATACAGCCAGCAGGAACACCATCTTCAAGGTTAAAAAACGGAGGGACAGGCCTCGAAGTGGTCTGAAGGCGGGTCCCGCTAGAAATTCCAAAACTAGGTTGAGGTTCCACAGGGGTACTGGCCACTTCAGTGGCGGGCGAATGTGTTTGACTCCTTTCAGGAAACGTGAAATGTCTGGGTGTGTGGCGATGCTGTTGCCGTCACTCCGGGGACCATAGCAGGATAGCGCTGCCACTTGAACCTTGATGGAATTGAGGGACAGATCCTTCTGAAGTCCATCTTGCAGGAAATCCAAAATGATAGGGATCTTAGCGGCATGTGGATTGGTGCCGTGAGTTTCGCACCAGGCTTCAAATACTCTCCAGATCCTTATATATGTTAGTGATGTGGAGAACTTGCATGCTCGGAGGAGTGTATCTATTACCGGCCCAGAGTATCCTCGTTTCTTCAATCTAGCCCTCTCAAGGGCCAGACCATAAGAGAGAATTGAGCTGGATCCTTGTGGAGGATGGGACCTTGCCGCAGCAGGTCCCTGTGTGGAGGCAGGGGAAGTGGATTCCCTGCCAGTAGTCTTCTCGGCCAGTCCGGTGCCACTAGAAGAACTAGGCTTCTGTGCCGCTGAATCTTGTGTATAATGGCGCCCAGCAGGGTCCATGGAGGAAAGGCATATAGCAGGATCCCCTGAGGCCATGGCTGTACCAGGGCATCGATCCCCTGGGATAGAGGATCCCGCCTGCAGCTGAAATACCTGGGTACTTGAGCATTGGACCTGTCCGCTAGTAGGTCCATGCCCGGCGTTCCCCCACTGATCCACAATCATCTGGAAAGCTGTGGGTGACAGCAGCCATTCCCCTGGATTTAGGCTCTCTCTGCTGAGGAAGTCTGCTGTGGTGTTGTCCTTCCCGGCGATGTGGACGGCGGAGATGTCCTGGAGATTCGCTTCCACCCAAGTCATCAGGGGGGCTATTTCTAGGGAGACCTGTTGGCTTCTGGTTCCGCCCTGTCGGTTAACGTATGCCACCGTGGTAGCATTGTCCGACATCACTCTGACCGCTCTGTTTCGAAGTCTGTGGGCAAATCGCAGGCACGCCAGCCTCACTGCCCGTGCCTCTAGTCGGTTGATGTTCCACCCCGACTCTTTTCTGTTCCATCGCCCTTGGGCGGTGAGTTCTTCGCAATGTGCTCCCCAGCCATTCAGGCTGGCATCTGTCGTGAGTAGGGTCCAGGTTGGGGAGGACATTCTGGACCCCTGGCTCATGTGGCTTTGCTGCAACCACCATCGTAGCTGATTCTGCACCCTGGCTGGTAGAGGTAGGTGTACGGTGTAAGTCGTGATCGCGGGCTCCACCGAGATAGGAGGGCGCGTTGTAATGGTCTCATATGCGCCCGCGCCCATGGTATCAGCCGAGGACTTGTAGGTAATCCCAAGCTGTGGGCCAGGTGGTGCTCAGCAGGGCCTGCAGACGATCCTGGAGCTTTGCTCTTCTCTTGGAGGTCAGGCTGACTGTCTGCCTGGGTGTCGAATCAGACTCCTAGGTATTCCCGTGACTGAGACGGCTGTAGGGAACTCTTGCTCAAGTTTACTACCCCATCCTAGGCTCTCCAGAAGAGCAATAACTCTGCTGCTTGCCCGGTGGCTCTCTTCCGGTGACTTTGCCCTGATCAGCCAATCGTCCAGGTAGGGACGGATGAGAATCCCTTCCTTCCTGAGGGCCGCTGCCACTACAACTATGACCTTGGTAAAGGTCTGCGGCGCGGTGGCTAACCCGAAGGGTAACGCCCGAAACTGGAAGTGTTGGTTCAGGACTTTGAAGCGTAAGTAGCGCTGGTGATCCCGATGGATTGGGACATGCAGGTAGGCTTCCGACAGATCTAGGGATGTGAGAAATTCCCCTGGCTGTACTGAATTTTTGACAGATCGCAGAGTTTCCATGTGAAAGCTGGGCACCCGTAGGTGTCGGTTGACTGACTTGAGGTCCAGGACGGGCCTGAAAGTGCCCCTCTTCTTGGGCACTATGAAATAAATGGAATAATGCCCAGAATTCATCTCCCCTGCAGGGACTGGGATTATGGCTTTTAGGGATAGGAGCCTCTGTAAGGTAACCTCTAGTGCTGTCCTCTTGAGGGGTGAACAAGGAGATTCCACAAACTTGTCCGGCGGGAGCCGAAGAAAGTCCAGGTAGTACCCTTCTCAGATGATGGAGAAGACCCACTGGTCCGAGGTAATTTCGACCCACCTGCGGTAGAAGAGGGTCAGCCTGCCCCCTATGGCTGCTACCCCCGGATGGGACGGCTGATTGTCATTGCGGGGTACGGCCGGGACCGGAACTAGAGCCGGTTCCCCTCTTGTTGTGCTTAGTCCGAAAGGACTGGTTCCTGGCCTGCGAACGAGGTGCTTGGTAGCGAGTCCTGTAAGGGTTGAAGCGCTGAGAGGTTCTACCTCTAGATGGTCTAGGCAACGGGCGCTGCCTCCTCCTTGGCCTGTCTTCTGGTAGACGGGGTAATGGAGAGGCGCCCCATTTATTGGCCAGTTTCTCGAGGTCGCTGCCGAACAGGAGGGATCCCTCAAAGGGCATTCTCGTGAGACGTGTCTTGGAAGAGGAGTCAGCCGACCAGTTACGTAGCCAGAGCTGCCTCCTGGCTGCCACTGAGGATGACATTCCCTTGGCTGCCGTACGGACTAGGTCGGAGGCTGCGTCAGTGAGGAACGAGAGAGCTGATTCCATCTCTTCTCCCGGGGTGTTGTTCCTAGCCTGTGATAAACAGCAACGCGTCACCACGGTACAGCAGGTCGCAATTCGTAGGGACATGGCTGCCACCTCAAAGGCTTGCTTCAGGATGGCGTCCATGCGTCGGTCATGTGTATCCTTGAGGGCCGTCCCCCCTTCCACCGGAATGGTGGTGCGCTTCACAATTGTGCTAACTATGGCGTCTACCTGAGGGCACGCCAACATTTCCTTAGTTGCCGGGGCTAAGGGGTACCAAGGCCCGACCCCCTTTGAATGAGGCCTCCGGCACAGCCCAGTCCAGATCGATTAGCTGCTGTGCTGCTTGTAGGAGGGGAAAATGGTGAGAAGTTTGGCGTAGGCCCTCTAACAGAGGGTTCATTCTAGGTTCCCCTGGGGCGTCCTGGCCAGGGAGAACCAGTTCCGACAGGCATTGAGAGATCAGGCCTGGGAGATCCTCTTTGAGAAAGAAGCGCCTCATGGTCCGATATGGTTCAATCCCCGAGGGAAGTTCTCCCTCCTCGGGGGGCTCGTCCTCTTCCTCCGGGCAATCTGAATCCCCATAAGTGGGGCTTTCAGGTGGCGAGTGGCCGCGCCTAGGCCGTGAGGGTCCAGGGGCCGGGTCATCCGGTACGTATGGACCCGGTTGGGGAGCCGACTGCATTGTGACAAAGGCATGAATCCCCTTGAATAATTCCACCCAGGAGCGCGAAGCAGGATCTGGCCTCAGGGGCACCAGGCCTCTCGGGTTCTCTGGCTGCTCACTGCTGCCTGCGAGGTCCGGAGTGTTCCCTGAGGAACCGGCAAGTACGCTGGGCTGCGACCGGCCCTGGCCCGGGACTCCCAGGGCCTCTTCACATTGGGCACATAGGGAGTCTGCATCCTCGTTCTGTGTGGCTCTGAGGTTGCATGCAGAGCAGAGGCTTATGCATGATTCTGGACGTGCCGGCTCTGCTGAAGCATGGGCTCTCTTACGCTCCATCTCGCCTGTTAACTCCGCTAGAGCCTGCGCTTTGCAATATGCCCGAAAGGTGTGCGCCTGCCAACCAGCGCTCAGCAACGTGCACCTAGGAACGTGCACCTAGCAACGTGCGAATAACCTGCGCCCATGGACGTGCTCCCATCGCCATGCGCTTAGCAACAGGCGCCTATCAACGTGCACGTAGCAACGGGCGCCGATCGATGTGTGCTTGAGCACGTAACCACAGGCGCCCCTTGCGCCGTGACGATCCAGGCAGAAGGCGACGGCGAGCAGGCAGGCAAGATGGCGACCCCCTTGACGGGCTGCCACATAGGCAGACTCTGCTAGTCCTCGGTTCCTCGGAGACCAACAAGTAAAGATATACGCCTTACCTTGTCTTCGGCGCTTCCCGGCTGCGGGGGGGAGAGGGTGAGTACCTTCACTGCCGCGCTCGAGGAGGTGCACCTGCTGCCTCTAGGCCGCGCCCGAACTAGTCTCGCTCGGGGGCCAAGCCCCGCCCGAGCCCTTCTCACTCGGGGGCTAGGTCCCTGCCGCGATTCGGCCACTGGACCGAGGCACTTACCTCCGAGGGACCACGGAAATCACCTCAGGAAACTCAACTGGGGGAGTGACCGAATGGTATCACTGCAGGAGTGCGGGGCTCGTCTTCAGATAGATGTCTTCTATGAATTTAGTCGTTAGAATTTGGAAAAACGCTCAGTGAGCGTGAGGTAGCTCCAAACTGCTTTGGAGACGGAAATTACTGAATTGCTGCACTTCCTGCGGGGGTATATGTACACGTGCTGACGTCAGGATCCATCTCCAACTGCTAGCACGAGCACACTATGCCCACTTGTTTTGAGTCCATCTGCTACACGCTAGGAAAATGGAGTTTGTGAAGAGTTTGGATATGTGCGAGCATGTGGGTGTGGTGGAAATGGGGGTGGTCAATGTGTGGAAAAGATATGATGTGGCTTGGAATGTGTGGGGGGCACATGAGCAAGTATGCGGGGGAAGGGGTACATGGGGCATGCATGTCAGGGTGGATATGTAGGAAAGTTGGTTGCACATGATTGTGGTAGGATGCATAGGCATGTTATGTATGGGGTGTGGTGTTCTTCAGTCATGTGGTGTATGTGGATGGGTTTGTGTGGGGGTATACTGAACATGGGGAAAGTGTAGGTTTGGTGTGCATGGGTAGAAATGTGCGTTGGGATACGAGATTCAGTAATGGTGTGTGGGAGATGTGCAGTGGACACTGGAAGTATGTGTGGGAGTTATGCAAAATGTGGGGTTGGTAGTGCAGGGTTTGTGACTGGGGTATAGGTGTGTGTAGGCATGGAGAGTGGAGGGGCATGTAAGAATGCATAAGGGGTAATGCATATGTGAATAGATGTGTATGTGTTGGGGGAATGTAGGGTTGCCAACTGGCTCCAACTTCGCCTGATAAGGTTGATCCAGATCTAGGTTACCTCACTCCATGCAAGAACTTGTCATTCTTTAGGGAATGCAATAGGGAAATCAGAACTACAAGTTCCTACTACATGCAATGGGGTAAACCAAGGACTGGATCAACCCAGTCAGGTGAATGTAGGATCATTTCTCTTAGAAATGCAGTAAATATGTCGCAGTTACCACCTGTTTGCCTGTGTTGCTGTGGCCCAAACTGCTGGAAAGATTGAGATGGATGTTGAAATGGAACATTTGTCAACATTGAGGCTCCTAACAGAAAACCTGAATTTTGTTTTTCTTGAGAAGCTATCTCCAAAAATACTAACCCAATATTTCTGGTTTTCAAATTCATTTGTGATATTTACATTTTCTTCCTGCATGCCAAATTTAGTGACTTTGTTCCTTTTTTTTGGGGGGGGGGGGGGGGGGGGGGGGGGGGGGAAGAGTCAAATACGGTATTGCCCTTTTTATATAATTCTTTCCAACATTCTGTATGTTGAAAAGCATAAAAAGGGATGATTTAGACCAGGGGGGACTGAATATGTGCATGAAGATTTTAAAATCTGTTCACTGATTCAACCTGCTTCTAGGCAGGCTCTGTTTTGAAAATAAGCTTGCAGTCCCATGGGGAGTATGAAACTGTTTACACTTGTACATTTTTATTAAAATCGTAACAAAACTATTTTCATTTTCAGGACCCTCATCTCTTTACATCACGTGCATTTGTTAGATCATCAAAATCTAGGAAAGTGGAGATACAATCAATATTCAAAGCAAGAACCTCAAATCCATGGCAGTTTTAAAATTGTTTCCAATGTAAGCTGCATTTGGCGAGCAATGTGAGGTGAAACCTTGCTATTACAAATCTTAGAACATGTAGGAACATCTTAGAGCTTAATACATGAATGCAGCACTGCCCAATGCAAATAAAGTTTGGCAGTGAAAACATAGGAAATGCATTTTATTAATTTAAGGCACAGTTTGTGTTACATAAATCACTACTGTGGAATTGGATGACAACTCTAAGATGAAGCATTTTTTTACACCCAGAGTTGACTGCACAAGATGTGAAAACTGGTGAACAAAAGAAATCTGAATAGGAAACAGAAATGAAAATGACAACAGCTGAAAAAAAATCCTTCTAGTATAACACGATGTTCCCAACCTGTTGGTCTGGACCTGAATAGTAAATATGAAAATGCATAAGATACAAGTAGTAGTACTACTGGCAACACGGTTGAGAAAGCCTGGAGGACATGCACAGACATCCCAGGATAGCAGTGTGTGACATTTAAAATGTATAATATAAAGGGGTTATCCACACCACCTCAAAAAATTCAATTTCCAAAATCTCCTTGAATATCCATCCATTAAAATTATTTTTAAACAAATCTTTTAAAAATTAAATTGCAGTTTAATAATGAAAAACCAGCCATATGGAGCACAGCCCATAAGTCTTTTAGCACAAGTTGTAGTGGCCATATCCATTTAGAACAGTCCTAAGTAAAGATCCTCTGTGACCAGGAAATGACTTGAGGAAGAGGAATAATGGCCCTTGAAAGTGTGACAAACATTACATTTCGTTTTGAACTCTTTGGGGGGGGGGGGGGGGGGGGGGGAGGAGGGAGGAAAAGAAAAATTACTACTAATGATGAATATAATGCATCCAGTGGCATGAGACAAGATCCATAGTTGTAAATACCGGGCTTTATATTATAAAGGGCTCATTAATGCCAAGTAGATTTTGAGCCACAAACCAAGGTTATTAGATACAAATTTTTATTACAAACAAGATACAAAATTATGCAAATCTTAGAGTACAATCCATATAAAATCTTATACATGAACACAATTGTCATAATATCCATTCATAATAATTTTCCTTTAAACTGGCCATCGTCAGGCAGGCGCGTGATACCATGGCACAGCAGGCAGCGATCTGTAGGATCATAGCTGATACATCATAAGACTGCTTGAGGATGGATTCCTGCCGTCTGTCATTGGCATCCTTAAGGGAAGCTCCACCCTCGACTGGTATGGTGGTGCGTTTTGTGGTGGCGCAGACCAAGGCGTCAACCTTGGGAAACCTCAGGAGTTACTTCGTCGCGGGGTCCAAGGGGTAGAGAGCTTCTAGGACTCGACCCCCCTTGAAGATGGCCTCTGGTTATGCGTTCCGGGTGCGCCTACGTTGTTGCGCCTAGGAACAGAAGATGCGCGCGTGGCTGTGCGCATGGGCCTAGTTGTGCACTCAGTCCCCTTTGTGCGCGTCGCTGTGCGCCCGGTGTATATGCACAAGGCGCTGTGCACACAAGTATTTTATGCACCTGGCTCAGTTGTGCAGACAAGCGACGACTAAGGGGGGGAAATGGTGCCAGCGACCACGCGGGCAAGATGACGCGCTCCCCCCCCCCCCCCCTTCCCGGAGGGTCTCCACGTGGGAGGACCCTCGAGCCGGATCGGGGTCTATCCCTGACTGGGCTGCTCAACCCGATTAGACAGACACTGGAGGGACAATCTGAGTGGGTATCTGAGCCTCGGAGACCAGAGACTTAGAGAAAAGTTTTCTACCTTACCTTCAGGTCTATCCAGTACCGAGCGGTAGGAAGAGCTGCGGTAGGAAGAGCGGTAGGAAGAGCTGCGGTAGGAAGAGCGGTAGGAAGAGCTGCGGTAGGAAGAGCCGCGGTAGGAAGAGCCGCGGTAGGAAGAGCCGCGGTAGGAAGAGCCGCGGTTACCGCCCGCACAGTGCAGCTCACCTACCGCTCGATCCTGAACACTAATTATATGTAAATGTAAACCGCGTCCGTAATGCCTTAGTCCCGCGCAACCCATTTTACTGGATAGAGCGCCTATACAGTATCCTGGGTGCGCGGGCCTAAGGCTTCACGCCACGCTGGTATCTGTCATTTCAAATGTCATTTGAAATGACAGATACCAGGAAGCGAAAAAACCAAAAGCAAAAAGTAAGTCGCTTCGCCGCTTCACTCTTCCCTCCTCCCGGAGCAAGGCTGCTTTTCGCACCCTGCTCCGGGAGGAGGGAAGAGTGAAGCGGCGAAGTGACTTACTTCTTGCTTTTGGTTTTTTTGCTTCGCCGGTCAGTGTCCCCCCTCCTCTCAGAGCAGGGCGCGAAAAGCAGCCTTGCTCCGGGAGGAGGGGGAGACACTGACAGCGGCGAAGCAACGGCGAAGACAGCGGCGAAGCAAAAAAAAAAACCAAAAGCAATTTTGGGTTTTTTTTTCAAAAGCGACAATTTTTTTTTTTTTCCAAAAGCGACTTACTTTTGGGATCTGTCAAGATCCCAAAAGTAAGTCGCTTTTGGACGCCTGCCAACTTACTTTTCTGAAGCCATCATCAGGAACACATGCGATCGTAGCTCCTCCCGACGAAGATGGCCGCCTGCACGGGGAAAGCGTGCAATTGGCCGCTGAAGACGTGACGTCGTGTCCCCCCTCCTCCCGGAGCAAGGCTGCTTTTCGCGCCCTGCTCAGAGAGGAGGGGGGACACTGACAGCGGCGAAGCAAAAAAAACCCGAAAAGTCGCTTCGCCGCTGTCTTCGCCGTTGCTTCGCCGCTGTCAGTGTCCCCCCTCCTCCCGGAGCAAGGCTGCTTTTCGCGCCCTGCTCCGGGAGGAGGGGGGACACTGACAGCGGCGAAGCAAAAAAAAACCCGAAAAGTCGCTTCGCCGCTGTCTTCGCCGTTGCTTCGCCGCTGTCAGTGTCCCCCCTCCTCCCGGAGCAAGGCTGCTTTTCGCGCCCTGCTCCGAGAGGAGGGGGGACACTGACAGTGGCAAAGCAAAAAAAAAAAACAAAAAGTCGCTTTGCCGTTGCAGTCTCCGTGGCAGCCCCAGTCCGGACATCGGAGGGGGGCTGCAACGTTTTTTTTCGCTTTTTTTTTTTTTGGCTTCGGGAGCAGGGGAGAGGACTGGGGCTGCCACGGAGACCAGCACCCATGATCGCGGCCGGGGCAGGTGAGCGGGGGCTGGGGAAAGCTTGCCATCTACCCTTACCCCTGCCTCTACCGCAGGGGTCAGGGTAGGCAGTAAGTTTGCAGGTTAAACGCGCGACAAAACGGCAGGGAAAACTAGCGATAGTCGGGGCGCGGGTTACGGGATGCTAGGGAATAGCTAATTCGCTCGTTTGCATGCAATATCGAGCTAATTCGCTCGTTTGCATGCAATATACATGCCGCAGGCGGAAGGGGTTGCCCGGGGAATTTAGGACGCGGTAGGAGTAGGTTAAAGGGGATTCGGGATCGCAGGAAGGGCTAACGCGGCCGGAACGTGAGTAAAAAGCGGCTTAGGAGCAGGGTAAACGCGGCCGCACTTTACAGGATAGGCCTGCTTGTGTCTCAGCGCTTCCCACTCTCTTGCTGGGCGGTCTCCAGCTGCGGGGGGAGAGGGGAATACTTTCACCACCGCGCTCGGTCTTGCACCTGCTGCCTCTCAGCCGCTCCCTTCACCGGGGCTAAGTCCACGCCAGGACCGAGGCTTACCTCTGAGGGATCTCGGAAATCACCTCAGGAATTCTCGACTGGGGGAGGGACCCTTAGGTATCACTGCAGGAGAGCAGGGCTCATCAGTAGGTAAGATTCTCTCTTTCTTTGAATTTGGTTTTCTAAAACTGTGCAAGCGTGAATGAAGCCCCAAACTGCTATGGAGACGGAAAAAACTGAAGAACAGAGCCTCGTGCACGGGTATATGTAGTACTGACGTCAGATTGAAATCTGACTCCGTCTCCAACTGCTATCGGGAGCCCAATATACCCATTGAGTCCATCTGCTACACGCTAGGAAACTACGTTTAAGAGTGTGGGATTATTTTAGCAGGATGTATTATAAGTGTGAATGGGTATGTGTGAAATTGTAATTTTGTAGCTGTTTACATTGGGTGTGGGTTTGTATCATTTGTAATAAAAATGTGTATCTAATAACTTTGGTTTGGGATTAAATTGAAACCCCTGTTCATGCTGGATGACAAATAATCTAAAAGGCCCTCGTCTTTTTACATCCAAGAAGCAAAGGGAGGCTCCTTAAAGTAATGTGCTCCACTTTGTTTAAAAAAATAAATAAATAAAATGTCTGAGTATTGGATGAGATAAAACTCATTGGGACCGTGTAAGCAATATAAGTAGCAGTGGTACAGACAATCACCACTTATTTCATCTTTCTATATGACCCAATCAGCCCAAGAATTCACATCCATGTCTCAGAAGAGAGAGCTTTTTATTGTATAGCATAGGTTATCATAAATAATGCTAACATAGCGATCTTAGAAAGTTATAAATCCTTAGCATAGAATACACTTCTGGTAATTAGCTTAGCAGATATGAATAAATAAATATATCACCACCTTTGCTGTATCTCACTCACTTTAAAACAATTCTGTTAGCCCAAAGATAATAAGCCAGGAATTAACCACTTCTCACCACTTTGAAGATTCCTGGTCTCTGAACTGGAGGAAAGCTGCCAAAATATGGCCAAATGTGGCCTCTCTGAAGCAAGCTGTGGGTCTCACCCCTGAATGAGGGCAGAGGAGTTGTTTAGCTCCTTGGGAAGATCCCTGGCAAGTGCACTCTGGATACCATAACAGGGCTGGAGAGCTCTTTTCTATACACTGGATCTGGTTGGTCACTGTAGTTGCAGGGCAAGGCAGCAATCTCTCAGACATCTCACTAGTATGTGGAATGTGATGAGCCCCCCCCCCCCCCCCGTCCTGAGCCTTTTCCCAATGGATCTTAAAAACCAGGATATACATATTCAGAGGCTTAATGCATACTAATTTAGTGACACGAATCCAATTCTTATTGGGACTCTCTTTATAGAATCTTGACCCCCACCCCCCAGCGTGACTGCCAGGCAGGCGTAATGCAGAGAGCTGACCAGTTCTTCTGTGACAAGACTTACTTGTCTGATAAGGCCCTTTTTCATGATTGGAGCATCCCATCTCCAGGCAGAACCGAACCATGCTGACCAGTTTGGATCTGTTCTTACACATACACATTTGGCCTGTATTGTCTTTCTGAGCCCCCTTTTGAAGGGCTCAGCATCTAAACACAGGCTTGAATGTGCTCTCTACCGTGTTTGCTAAGACAAGATGCCGGTCACTATCAGCGGCCCATGTAAATAGTGTCTGCTTGGCAATCGGATAATTCAGTCCCAATTACAGCTAATTAGATTTTCAGCATTTCTGGCTCTCTGAAATACAAGCCAAGTCTCCATTGGCAAAGAATCCATTTTGCTGCATTACATTAGTAAAACTTGGGGGGTTTTATGCCTACAGCTACTAACTTGTCCCACATGCTTCAACAATGGAGAAATTACTTACCTGATAATTTCGTTTTCCTTAGTGTAGACAGATGGACTCAGGACTAATGGGTATAGTGTACTCCTGCTCGCAGTTGGAGACGGATCAGATTTCAATCTGACGTCAGTCCCTAGTACATATACCCCTGCAGGAAGTGCAGCTCTTCAGTATTCTCCTCGAAAAGCATTGTGGATATATGTGTGACTGATTAACTTAATTTGGTTAACTTGAATAACTTCATAACTTGGTTAAACATTAAAACTTGATTAGCTTGAACTGGTTGATTGACTATAGCTGAAGACCGCCAGTGTACTCAACCGGTAAGCGTCAACACCCAGCAGGGTGATGCCCTAGATAAATGAAAACATGGCTTACTCTTGAATCATTTGAAGGACCATGCATGACGGCAGCCAAGGGTGGGATGCTGAGTCCATCTGTCTACACTAAGGAAAACGAAATTATCAGGTAAGTAATTTCTCCATTTCCTAGCGAGTAGCAGATGGACTCAGGACTAATGGGATGTATAAAAGCTACTCCCGAACCAGGTGGGAGGCTGCCTGTGACCCACTTAGTATTGCCCTTGCAAATGCCATGTCCTCCCGAGCCTGAACATCCAGACGGTAGAATCTGGAGAAGGTATGGATGGAGGACCATGTAGCCGCCCTGCAGATCTCGGCAGGTGACAGCATTCTAGTTTCTGCCCAGGATACTGCCTGGGCTCTGGTAGAATGGGCCTTGACCTGTAGAGGTGGTGGCTTGCCAGCTTCTACGTAGGCCGCCTTGATGACTTCCTTGATCCAGCGGGCGATGGTTGCCCGCAAGGCCACTTCCCCTTGTCTCTTTCCGCTGTGAAGGACGAAAAGGTGGTCTGTTTTTCGTACGGGTTCGGACATTTCCAGGTATCTGGATAGGAGTCTGCCGATGTTGAGGTGGCGCAGACTACGGGCTTCTTCCGAATTCTTCGAGCCATTCATCGTTGGTAGCGAGATGGTCTGGTTAAGGTGGAAGTGTGAGACCACTTTGGGGAGGAAGGAGGGAACCGTGCGTAGTTGGATGGACCCCGGGGTGAGCCTGAGGAACGGCTTACGGCAGGACAGTGCTTGTAGTTCCGATATGCGGCGGGCTGAACACCACCAGCAAAAACACCGTCTTTAAGGTTAAAAGGCGGAGGGACAGGCCTAGGAGGGGTCTGAAGGTGGTTCCCGCTAGGAAGTCCAAAACGAGATTGAGATTCCACAGAGGTACCGGCCACTTTAGTGGTGGGCGAATGTGCTTCACTCCTTTCAGGAAGCGTGACACATCCGGGTGAGAAGCTATGCTGTCGCCCTTGCTCTTGGAGCCATAGCATGACAATGCGGCCACCTGAACCTTGATGGAGTTGAGGGACAGACCCTTCTGTAGTCCGTTCTGTAAGAATTCCAGGATCACAGGAACTTTAAAATGAGCATGGCTTGATGTTGTGGTCTTCGCACCAGGCTTCAAATACTCTCCAGATCCATATGTATGTTAGCGATGCGGAGAACTTGCGTGCTCGGAGGAGAGTATCGATTACCGCCAAGTATCCGCTCTTTTAGGCGAGCCCTCTCAATGGCCAGACCGTAAGAGAATGGAGCTGGGTCCTCGTGGAGGATCGGACCTTGTTGTAGCAGGTCCCTGTGTGGGGGCAGGGGTAGGGGGGTTCCCTGCCAGCAGTCTTCTCATGTCTGCGAATCCAGGGTCTTCTTGGCTAATCTGGAGCCACCAGAAGAACTAGTCCCTTGTGTAGTATCTTGTGAATGATTGCGCCCAGTAGGGGCTACGGCGGGAAGGCGTATAGTAGAGTCCCCGGGGGCCAGGGCTGTACCAGGGCATCGATCCCTTGGGACTGCGGTTCCTGCCCGCGGCTGAAGTATCTGGATACTTGGGCATTGGATCTGTTTGCCAGAAGGTCCATGTCCGGTGTCCCCCACCGATTCACTATCATCTTGAAGGCTGTGGATGATAGCCTCCATTCTCCTGGGTCTAGACTTTCCCTGCTGAGGAAGTCTGCCGTGATGTTGTCTTTCCCGATGTGGACGGCGGATATCTCCTGGAGGTTTGCTTCCGCCCACGCCATCAGGGGGTCTATTTCTAGGGACACCTGTTGGCTCCTGGTTCCCCCCTGCCAGTTGATGTAGGCTACTGTCGTGGCATTGTCTGACATTACTCTGACCGCTTTGTTTCGAAGTCTGTGAGCGAACAGCAGGCAGGCTAGTCTGACTGCCCGCGCCTCTAGGCGGTTAAAGTTCCATCCCACCTCTTCTGCGTTCCACTGCCCTTTGGCGGTTAACTCCTCGCAGTGTGCTCCCCATCCTCGTAGACTGGCATCTGTGGTGAGTAGGGTCCAGGTTGGGGAGGATAGTCTTGATTCCCGGCTCATGTGGCTGGCCTGCAGCCACCACCGTAGCTGGGTCCGAACTCTGCCCAGGAGTGATAAACGTACGGTGTAGTTCTGGGACCATGGGCTCCACCGTGATAGGGAGCGAGCGCTGTAGGGGCCTCATGTGGGCTCTTGCCCATGGCACTACTTCCAGTGTGGATGCCATCAGCCCGAGGACTTGCAGGTAATCCCATGCTGTGGGACGAGGATCATTCAGCAAGGTTTGCAGCTGGTTCCACAATTTTGATCTCCTTGTGGGGATCAGGCTGACCTTGTCCTCTTTGGTGTTGAATCAGACTCCTAGGTATTACAGCGACTGTGAGGGCTGTAGGGAGCTTTTGTGTGTGTTGACCACCCATCCTAGGCTCTCCAGTAGCCATCCTAGGCTCTCCAGTAGCCATCCTAGACTCTCTCTGCTGGTTCCTTGGTGGCTTTCCTCCGGTGACTTTGCCCTGATCAGCCAATCGTCTAGGTAAGGGTGAACGAAGATTCCTTCCTTCGTGTTGCCGCCACCACTACTATTATCTTGGTGAACGTCCGGGGTGTTGTGGCTTGCCCGAAGGGTCGTGCCACAACACGAAAGATCCAGGGATGTGAGAAACTCTCCTGGTTGTAACGCCCTTATAATGGATTGTAATGTTTCCATGTGGAAGCGGGGAATCCTGAGGTGGCGGTTGACCGACTTGAGGTCCAGGATGGGTCTGAATGTTCCCTCTTTCTTGGGGACGATAAAATAAATGGAATAATGTCCAGTATTTATTTCCTGTGGAGGCACTGGGGTTATGGCCTCGAGGGCCAGTAGTCTGGACAGTGTACCTTCCACTGCCGCCCTCTTGAAGGGGTCGCGGCAGGGGGACTCCACGAACTTGTCTGGAGGGGTTTGTAGGAAATCCAGGTAGTACCCCTCCCTAATGATGGCTAGGACCCACTTGTCTGATGTATCTCGACCCATCTGCGGTAGAATAGGGCTAGTCTGCCCCCTATGGCTTCTTCCCTTGGATGGGTCGGCTGCGGCTGGGGCCTGCACCTGAGCTGATTCCCCTCTTGTTATGCTTGGTCCGAAAGGACTGGATCCTGCCCGTAGGGCGGGGGGTTTGATAGTTGCTCCTGTAAGGATTGAAGTGCTGTGAACCTCTGCCCCTAGAGGACCTGGGGAAGGGTCGCTGGTTTCTCTTCATCTTATCCTCCGGCAGGCGCGGCAATGGGGATTCACCCCATTTGTCGGCCAGTTTCTCTAGTTCGCTGCCGAACAGGAGGGATCCTTTGAATGGCATCCTTGTGAGGCGCGTTTTGGAAGATGCGTCGGCCGACCAGCTTCGGAGCCAGAGTTGCCTTCTGGCCGCCACCGCAGATGACACTCCTCTGGCCGCTGTGCGCACTAGGTCGGAAGCAGCGTCCACGAGGAATGATACTGCTGGTTCCATGGATTCTCCAGGGGTATTGTTCCTGGTTTGTGATAAACAGGCACATGTCACCACGGTGCAGCAAGCCGCAATTTGTAGAGACATAACGGCTACGTTAAATGACTGTTTGAGGATGGACTCCAGACGCCGGTCATGTGTATCATTGAGCGCAGCTCCTCCCTCTACTAGGATAGTGGTGCATTTAGAGACCACGCAGACCATGGCATCCACTCTTGGGCATGCGAGAAGATCTTTGGTTGCAGGGTCCAGGGGGTACAGGGCTGCCAAGGCTCATCCCCCCTTTGAATGTGGACTCTGGAGCACTCCATTCCAGGTCAATCAGCTGTTGTGCTGCTTGTAACAGAGGGAAATGTCGAGAAGTCTGTCGGAGACCCTCCAGCAGGGGGTTCGGTTTAGGTTCCCCCGAAGTCCCTGGGCCCGGGATAGCGAGCTCCGTCAGGCATTGGTTGACCAGGTCCGGGAGCTCGTCCTTTGTGAAGAAGCGTCTCATGGTTCGGTGAGGCTCTGTCCCCGGGGGGAGCTCCCCCTCTTCTAGGGGTCCGGCTTCCTCTTCAGAGATGTCCGAGTCCCCATAGGTGGGGCTTCTGGTTAGTGGAAGCCTGTGCCTAGGTCTTGAAGGGCCTGGGGCATGAGGGTCCTCCGGTGGAGCATATGGCTGGACAGTCAGAGGTTCAGTTTGCATTTGAACAAAGGAATGAATCCCCTTGAAGAACTCCACCCATGAGATCGAAGCTGGGTCGAAGCTGAGGGGCGCTGGATCCTTGGGGTTCCCTGTCTGTGGGGGGTCCCCCTGGCTAGGTCCGGGGTACCCCCTGAGGAGCCAGAACTCTGGCCTGGGTGGGACTGGCCCTGAACCGGATCTCCCAGGGCATCCTCGCAAAGGGTGTACAGGGCGTCAGCCTCCTCGCTTTGTGCGGCTCTGATGTGGCATGCTGGGCAGAGGCCTTGAGCTTTTATCTCTGTTTCTGGAGGTGCCATGGCTGTCTGCGCGTAAACTTCTTATGCGCACCGATGTGCTTAAGGTAAGCGTGTAGTTGTGCGTGTAGCTGTGCGCCCAGCCATAGATATGCGCCCGGCTCTGCACGCGTAACTTATGCGCGCAAGACCTGATGTGCGTGTAAGGCTATGCGCACACGTGCTTTGTGCGCCTAGGTCGGAGTTGTGCGCTCAGGCCAAACGGCGGTGTGGCGAATAGGGCCAAAATGGCGACGGCAAGCACGCGGGCAATATGGCGACCCCCTCGGAGGGTCTCCACGTGGGTAGACCCTTGGAAATAACCGGGGCCTGGCCCTGCTAGGGAGGATCAACCCGGTGGCACTGGTCCCGGGTGGCGACCTGTGCTCCTCCTCGATCCTCAGACACCGGTTCAAGCAGAAGATTTCTACCTTACCTTGTCTTCGGCGCTTCCCGGTTGCGTCCCGGGCGGTCTCCGGCTGCGGGGGGGAGATGGCAAATACCTTCATTGCCGTGCTCGAGGATGCACCCGCTGCCTCTCAGCTGCGCCAGAGGGTCGGGGGCTAGGTCCTTGCCGCAGGCTTACCTCCGAGGGACCACGGAAATCACCTCGGGAATCTCAACTGGGGGAGGGACCCTAGGGTATCACCGCAAGAGAGCGAGGCTCGTCTTCAGGTAGGTTTGTTCTTTAAATTTGGATTTTCTTCTTTGAATCTGTTCGAATGCTGTGAGTGTGCAGATAGTCCCTAACTGCTATGGAGAAGGAAAATACTGAAGAGCTGCACTTCCTGCAGGGGTATATGTACTAGGGGCTGACGTCAGATTGAAATCTGATCCTCTCCAACTGCTAGCAGGAGTACACTATACCCATTAGTCCTGAGTTCATCTGCTACACGCTAGGAAACAAGTTTTATAAAAAGCTCCCATGATTGGAAAACATAGCAAAATACTTTGGGCTATGCAGAAAAGTTTCACAAACAAAGATAGCCCCTTTGCTTCTGAATATTCTCCAGCTAATTTCATTTTTATTTTGGCAATTTTTCTGAATTTAAAAAAAAAAAAAAAAGGTACATGAGGTGAACTTTTGAGTAACTGAATATGCCGAGGTTCACAGTATTATATTATGTGAACCTCTAAATGTAAGAAAAACAAACCACGTAATCACAAAAATATTTCCTACATACAATTTTTAAATGGACTATTTAGAACATGTATGAACTCGTGTCAGACGCCGTGAAGATTACTAAGAGAAGACATTACAAAAATGCGCTGAGCATCATCGTGAAAAAGTTGAGGTGAGAATTTTTTCATTCTATGTACAGTCGAGTGCCTAAGCAAGTTGGACTTTGCATTATGTAAAGTAAAAAATTGATGATATTTTGCTACAGGAGCTGAGCTGATTGAATAACTTATGAAGAATATGTGAGGATACAAGGAGTTAGCTGCTACCCCTGAAGAAGTAGCATTCTCCGAAAAGCTGCAGTGTCGGACGTTTAAGACGGCATAGGCGTAGAGGAAAGTATCCATCATTGGAACAAACAGACAGCCATAGCTTATAAACCAGTGAGATGTCGAAAGCTCATCAGGATATGTGTACAGCTATAGCCATAACCCATCAGATAAGTGCAATTTTGCAAAAATATTTTTTCGCAAGATTAAGCTTTGTAAAAACAAAAAAACAGAAAGTTTTCAAGTGACTGATAATCATCAATTTTAAGCACAGAAAAGCTTCGCTAATGGGTTATCAGATAAGATATACTGAACCCAGTGCTTTATGATGGTCGCTTGAATACATGTTCTAAATAGTCCACTTAAAAATTGTATGTAGGAAATATTTTTGAGGTTCACAGTATGCCATTCAAAACTATTAATGCAGTGTTACAAGTCACATGACCCAGTAAACAAGTCCGCTTTTGATCATTTTTAGGAACTTTTATTTAATAAATAAATTCAGTAACATTGCTGTAAAAAGTGAACTCCTGTTAAAATAAAAAGGCACTTAAAAGAAGATTGTGACTAATGTGGAACAAATGCAATCCAAAAGGCAAATATACAATGATCCCATAAGGTATGTCCAAAATAAGAGACTTTTCTTTGACAGTGACAAGAGTCAATGTATGTCCCAACAGAATGCAATCTCTGACTGTAAAGTTACAGGTAAGACTGAAAGCAAAGTGATGGTGTTACAAAAATGGCAACCAATTAAATAACTGAAACATGATTAGAAATGTGACAGCACCAGGCTTTTAACCAAGGAAAAACATTTACAAAAAAAAACAAAACTCCCAGATAGCACATGAATTAAGGCCCTCGTGTAAATAATGCTACTAGGTTTCTTAGCAAAATCTGGGCTTGAAGTTCAAACACAATGTGTTCTCTACCTTACAAGGATCAGCTCTTGAAATATTGCTACATAATTTTAAACTAAAGTCCTATCCTGTTCAAGTTATTGTTTCATTATGCAGATAATAAGTAAATATACTTCATTCCCCCACCTTACCTTTCCCTCAGCCAAATTCATTTACTGAATATAAATCTTCACAAAAATCAGAAGCAAATTCCTCCCCAAATGATAATAGAAACAAATAGAGAGGGGAAAAGGATCAAAGTCCAAACACATATAGAACAATCCTTTTAATCATTTATTGTCATTTGTAAAAGGTGTCCCCTTATATAATTTTTTATTCCCAATATAAATTTAAATATATCCCACAATGATTTTAATGAACCCAATTTTCAAGCACCAAATAATTTGGAAAAAGTAGTTAAAAGTAGAATACTTAGCCCAGAAAAGTTGAAACGTTTAAACCAGCCACAACAGCCTAGGGGACAATAAATGATTAAAATTCCAGATTGCTCTAAAGGCTGATTACAGCTCGCGGCCCATCACATGGCGAGAGGCTGCAGATTAACATTTGTTGGAGCTTTTTTATGATATTGTCATTTGTGATTTAAAATACTAAAAGGATTGTTCTATATGTTTTTGGACTTTGATCCTTTTTCCCTCTGTTTTTTTCTGAATATAAATCTGACATTTTACTCAGACAATCCAACTACTGACGTATTTTAAAAGAATATGCTAGCTCATCAGAACCTGGTAAATTTGGCTTTAATGTCTGTAAATTCAAAACTAAATGTCCCTTGTAAAACTATAACTGTAATACTCCATGGCTAGGCAGGGCCTTCATACCAATTGTTTTGACTATTTCTCACACATTAATATTTACAGTTTTCAGTATTTCTCTCATAACAACATTGTTTGGATAGCAAAGGAGGTACAAGGTCAAAAAAGGCACAATGTGACCTTGGCTGACAAGGAAAACTATGCCATCTCAAACGTATTGACAGTCCTGTGGCACAGAT
Source organism: Rhinatrema bivittatum (assembly GCF_901001135.1). Classification (NCBI taxonomy): domain Eukaryota; kingdom Metazoa; phylum Chordata; class Amphibia; order Gymnophiona; family Rhinatrematidae; genus Rhinatrema; species Rhinatrema bivittatum. Next base: position 124,179,259 of record NC_042616.1, on the reverse strand, counting down.
TTTAATTCTATTTGTGCAAAAAAAAAATGTTTAATTTACACATTATACAATTTTTTAAACCTGCAAAGGAAACAAAACATAATGAGTTAGTAAAATCACTGCAGTATTGCCCTAAAGCTACCTTGTGTCTAAAAAAACCCCAAAAATTAAAAAAAAAAAAAAATTGCTCTTTCATACAGTGTTGTGGAATTAACACTATACTAGCGGTGTTCATTTTCCTTCGTATTTAGGATTGACCACAGTCGTCACTGCACTCTTATAAATAGGATTTTCACCCTAGAAAGAAAAAAAATGCAAACACTAATATTAGAATATAAGTGGATTTTGTTGGAAGACAGTGACATAATCCATCCAGTTTATTACCAATGCAATAAGCACATGATCAATAAGCACAAATCTGAACTGTGAAAACTGAGCAAGTTTTCCAATTAAAATGCATTTATTAAATATGAGATCTATAGCTATTTTTAAACAAACTATGCATCCCACATTGGCTTAAATATAAAGCCTCAATTAATTTTTCAATACACTTTCCTGGGAATATTCCATCTATGTAGTCTGAAACTCAGTGGCATTATGCTGCCACATTTATAGTCCCTCTCTTTCAGTTTCCCCCCAAGTTGACAGTTTGGCAATTATTAGAAAGTTGTCATTTGTGATTTCTAATTAAGTAAACATGACTAACAGTGTAAATTTATAGGAAATGATCCATTTGGCTAACCCCCTGTAAGTTATTTTTGCTTTTTAGCAAGCATTACAAAACAAATTTGACAACAAAACCACCTTTTATGCCTAAACAGACCATGCCAGAAGACAAACTCATCAAAACTAGAGATGCATCACAGTTCACAGATATTCTTCTCATTTTTAATATAATTTAACACCAGCTTCCTCCTTTCCCTCAGATCCTCTTCTCGTCCACTAAGGTCCCCTCCCTTCCCTGTTGTGCATATATACTTTAGCATGAAAGAGCTTTGGTGAAAGTAAATGGCTTCTCTGGACTACGAGCACAATGGGAATTTTTTCTCTTAGCTGCTTCTATTTTATGTTTGCTGCAAATACGTTTATTAGGTTATATTGCTTTTGATGACTATTTTCTGCTTTGCTTACATTCATCATGACCTGGCTCTCATCTAACTAAAGTAATAGAATGGATGTACCAATTGTTTTTTATCTGCTACACCATTTAGTACATGCCTCACTCTTTACACATAACAACTGATGCATTCCTGAACATACCCAGATCAGTCCAGAAAAGTAGGTTGTGTATCCCTACCAGCAGGTGGAGTCAGAGATCAATTAGAACTTTGGGCACTGCTAAATAACGAGAGTGCCACCTGCAGTCCTTCAGTATTTCTCTGACTCCAGCGGGTGGTACAGATGCACACCTGCAGTCTTTAGTTATACGGTCGCTTCCTGAGGTGTTAGGCGCTTTCGTGGGCCATCCCTCAGTAGAAGCCGGGCATCCAAGGAATTGGATATTCCTATCAGGGTTTTGCCCGCCATAGTTTAGTGTCTGACGATTAGGGGCTCCTGGCTACTCACCACAGTCTCTGCTACAGCTGCTCCCTTGTCTCCTGCAACAGCTTTTCTCTGTGTCTTGGTAAAGTTTATTTTTTTTAAAAAAGCTGTTTTCACTGCGGCTGACTGACAGTCTTCAGTGCTGAGGTAAGGAGAAGTGCAGGAGGGATCGGGTCTTTTAAGGCCGGCCGGGGAAGCTGTCAGTGTTCCCCTCAGCTCCCGGGGCTTCAGGTCGTTTTCTGAGGGCAAGGGTGAGTTTTTTCCCCTGTGTGCCTCGTTTACTCGCCGTTTCCCTGGTGGGGGCCTTGCATTTTCACTGTAGATAGGCTCCTTTCCCGTAGCACGGCTGTGCACGGTTTTTTCTCCTCAGCCGGTAGTCTTAGCCCGCATCACGAAAAGTCTGTTTTTCTGGTCCTGCCTGCCTGAAATTCTCGTCGCAGCTCCAAATGGTTTGGTTTTTTTTTATTCGCACCCTTTTCTATTTTACTTCAGATTATCAATGCGCTGCTGCAGATGGGACCGAAAACAGATTCACAGGCCTGCCGCGCGTGTGGGTCACGTGGCCAGACGTTAGATGCGGCCTTCCTTATATGCAGTGTGTTCCCGGGGTTAGAGGGCTCTTCAGGGCTTCTTGCCTCCTCCCTTGGGAAGGGAATGTCTGTCTCGCCTTCGGCTTTGCAGGAAGAGGATTATCTGCCTGTTCTAGCCCCGGTGAGGGAAGACCTCACCGGGGGAACTGATTTCACCCCAGCTGACTCCAGTGGGGGGAGGGGGACCCAGAGGGGTTTTCCCCAGAATTTGTCCTCCTTATGCACCAGGCTTTCCTGGCAAGGAAACACTCAGCGGTAAAGTGGCCCTGTCTCCTGGGGGCAGGTTCGGACCCACCTGAGAAAAGAGGTCGGGGTACGGACCTTAGTCAGCGCCTCCTTGATCATGCTCACCCCCACAGGGGATTCTCCCCAGGGTACCCGAGATCCAATCCCAGGGTCTGGGGCGACGCCGGCTTCTGGGGTAGTAGGAGGGGCAGACCCAGATTCGCGGGTGGATCCGGCTAATGTGGATACTGATGATCCAGATGAGCCCAATGACCCTCCTGCGAAGGGGGATGACCCCAGCGTGGTGCGTTTGTTCAAGTGGGATGAGTTAAGACCCCTTATTCCCCAGGTCCTTGAAGTTCTGGGACTTAAGGTTTCTCAAGAAGAACATCTTTTCCCACAACATCTTTTCCTCTGCCTAAGAAGGTTCGCAAACTAGTGACCCGGGAGTGGGAGACTCCGGATTCCGGCTTGAAGGTGGGCAGAGCTATGGCGAAACTGTACCCGTTATCTGATGTTTTGGATTTACTGAAGATTCCAAAGGTGGATGCCGCGGTCTCGGCAGTCACGAAGAAGTCCACCACCCCAGTTGCTGGGGCGGCTGCCCTTAAGGATATGCAGGACCGCAAGCTGGAGATCCAGTTGAAGCGAGCATTCGAGGTTGACGCGCTCAGCCTTTGGGCAGTGGTTTGCACTAACCTCATGCAGAGGGCCTGTGTGTTGGATCCAGGAGTCGGCTGCCGGGGCCGGTACGAGCGACAGTGGGGCTCTGCAGTCCGCCCGCCTAGAGGCAGGCATTGCTTATGTTGCAGATGCTTTGTATGATCTGGTGAGGACCTCGGCGAGAGGCCTGGTGTCCTTGGTGTCAGCGCGGCGTCACCTCTGGCTGCGAAATTGGGCAGCGGATTTGTCCTCCAAGTCCCAGCTTTGTAATCTACCCTTTAAGGGCAAGCTCGTGCTTGCAGAGGATCTGGATCAGCTGGTAAAGCTGCTTGCCGAATCCAAGGGCAATCGGTTGCCGGAAGATAAAAGATCTTCTAAGAAAATCTTCCCTCCTCGAGCTAGGTTTCGGGACTCTCGCTGCTTCAGAGCGGGTAGATACTCCACGCACCTCCTGCTTCTAAACCTGCTTTGGGGCGACAGCAGTTCTTTCAAGGGGGTCACCAGCCCAGAAAAGATTCGAGTAATAAAAAACCCCAATGAAGCCACGAGCACCCATTCCGTCGTTGAAGCTGTCGGAGGCAGATTATCCAACTTTTACACGGAATGGGCAAGAATTACATCAGACCGCAGGGTCTTAGAAGTGATCAAAGACGGGTATGCACTGGAGTTCTCGCGCCCGGTCCAGGAGGTTTTTGTGGCGTCCCGAGTGGCCTCAAGTGTCAAGCAAAGAGGCAGTTCGGGTGACTCTACGATGACTTCTCGAGCTCAAAGCTATTGTCCCAGTTCCGGAGGCTCAACAGGGATGAGGTCAGTACTCCATGTACTTTGTGGTCCCCAAGAAGGCGGGCATGTTTTGGCCCATCCTCGATCTGCGGAAGGTGAACTGTTGCCTTCGGGTTCCTCGCTTTCGTATGGAAACCCTGAGGACAGTGATGGCCGCGGTTCGAAAAGGGGAATTTCTCGCTTCTCTGGACCTCATGAAGGCATATTTACACATTCCGATCCAGCTGAATAACCAGAGGTTTCTGTGATTCAAGGTCTTGGGATGACATTTCCAATTTCGAGCCCTCCCATTTGGTCTCCCAACAGCTCCTCGCACATTCACCAAGGTGATGGTGGTGGTGGCTTTACTTCGTCAGGAGGGAATCTTGGTCCACCCATGCCTGGACAACTGGTTGATTCGTGCAAAGTCTCGGAAGGACTGCGAGAGATCAGTGCACATGGTGATATTCACATTGCGATCCCTAGGTTGGGTAATCAATATGCAGAAGAGTCACTTGGAACCCACTCAGAAGTTGATTTATCTCGGAGCACAATTCGATACCTTGCTGGGCAAAGTGTTTCTAGTGGCGGACTGAATAGGGAAGTTGCAGGAACAAATACATTCCCTTCTTCGAAGGAACAATCTCACAGTGTGGCATCATCTTCAGGTCCTGGGCTCCATGGCTTCAACTTTGGACTTGGTTCCTTGAGCATTCACTCACTTAAGACCTTTACAGCGTGCGCTTTTGTCTCGATGGATCCCAGTGTCGGAGCAATTTCATCTACCAATGCCTCTACTTCCGGAATCCAGAGCCAGTCTGTCATGGTGGCTGTCACTGGACAATCTGGAACGGGGTGGATTTGGTCACTCCGAATTAGCTGATAATCTCCACCGATGCCAGCCTCTCAGGTTGGGGGGGCAGTATGTGCAGACAGGTCTGCCCAAGGGCTCTGGGCGGCGATGGAAAGATCCTGGTTCATAAACCGGCTCTAGACCAGGGCTGTACGTCTGGCCTGCGGGCGTTTCTTCCCTGGATCCAGGGCAGAATGGTGCGAGTCTTCTCAGACAATGTGACAACAGTGGTGTACATCAACTGGCAAGGCGGGACTCGAAGTCCCGCCGTAGCACTGGAGGCACATCTTCTGTTCACCTGGGCGGAGCACCATCTCAAGGGCATTGCCACATCCCATGTCGCGGGATTAGAGAATGTGCAAGCTGATTATCTCAGCCGTCAGCAACTAGACCCAGGGGAATGGGAACTCTCGAGGCGTAGAATCTCATTTGCACCAGATGGGGAACTCCTCAGCTGGATCTGAAGGCAATGCAAGCAAACGCAAAAATAGTTTTTTTCAGCCATTGCCGAGAACAGGGCTCGGTGGGCATAGACGCTCTCGTGTGTCCTTGGCCCACAGGGATTCTTCTGTATGCCTTCCTGCCCTGGCCCCTCATAGGTCAGCTTCTCCGTCGCATACAGCAGCACCCGGGAAGGGTGATTCTGGTGGTGCCAGAGTGGCCACGTCATCCGTGATTCGCGGATCTGGTACACTTGGCTCTAGAGGGTCCACTTCAGCTGGCTCATCTAACGCATCTGCTCCATCAGGAGCCCATATTTTCGGATCGGGAGGATCGCTTCTCTTTCGCGGCTTGGCTTTTGAGGCGCGACGTTTACGCTTGAGGGGTTATTCAGAACAAGTCATTTCCACCCTCCTACAGGCGAGACGTCCAGCCATCTCTATGGCCTAAGTGAGAGTTTGGAAGCTTTTTGAGATGTGGTGTCAGTGTTCCTGCAACCCTTTAGCGATGCATGTTCCTCGGGTGCTTGACTTTCTGCAACAGGGCCTCGCTAAGAAATTGGCATTCTATTTCCTTCGTGTACAAGTTGCAGCTCTAGGTGCCTTGCGGGGAAACTTTCACGGCTGTTCGTTGGCAGCGCATCCGGATATTGCTCATTTACTTAAGGGGGTCAAACATTTGTGCCCTCCCATCCGTTCGGTGTGTCTGGATTGGAGTTTGAATTTAGTCCTGCGAGTTCTACGTGGCGCTCCTTTCGAGCTTCTTAGTGGAGTTTCCCTGAAAGATCTGACTTTGAAAGCTGTGTTTTTGGTGGCCATTTGCTCAGCCCGTCGGATCTCAGAGTTGCAGGCGCTGTCTTGTCGGGATCCTTTTCTTTGGATTTACGACAATCGGGTATCGTTACGTACGGTTCCATCCTTTATCCCTAAGGTGGTTTCAGCCTGTCACGTCAAACTGTGGAGCTTCCGGGGTTTCCTAACTGGTCCCGGGAGTCTTCTCAGAACAGAGACCTTCATCTTTTGGATGTGCGAAACGCCTTATTGCATTATCTGGAGGTTACCATTGACTTCAGACATTCTGATCATTTGTTCGTTCTCTTTGGTGGCCCAAAGAAGGAGGACAAACCATCAAAGGTGACCATATCTTGGTGGATTAAGGAAGCCATTTGCGCGGCATACATAGCCTGAGGGCGTCAGATGCCTTTGGGTCTCAGAGCTCATTCCACTAGGGCTCAGGCTACCTCCTGGGCAGAGTGTCAGTTACTGTCACCTCAGAGATCTGTAGGGCGGTGGTGTGGTCGTCTATTCACACTTTTACGAAACATTACCAATTGGACTTTAAGGCTTCTGATGAACCATCCTTTGGGGAGAGTGTGCTTCATGCAGGTCTTTCGGGTTCCCGTCCAGTGTAGGGTGGCTTGGGTACAACCCACTTTTCTGGACTGATCTGTGGTATTACAGGAATGAAAATTAGCAGGTAAGAACCAATTTTCATTTTTATGTAAATTAGTCAGTGTTTTTGAAGTATTCACTTGGTGGAAAAAATGATTACTTTGTTTAACTGATGCGACCAAGGCAAGAGAAGTTCATATCGAAGATTTAAGTATCAAGGTTAGTCCATTCTTATATTTGCATTTTATGCTCAATGGAACAAAATGTTTTAAGAGAACCAAATTTTAAGGATAATTACCAGGAAACACAAATAAGAGCCTTTTCTATGAGGAGGACAAAAAACGGAGAATAAAATTACTAATTTGAGGAAAATGGAGGATTTGAAATGTATTAAATTTAAAAGAAAAAGATTAAAGATTCAATTTAAATTATTTAAAAAGTATTTTTTTTTAAAAAAGCATATGTGGTATAATATTAAATTGTTTTAAAAATGTGTTTGTGATATGTGGAAAATTATGAATATTTAATTTTGTAAGCCACACAGATCAACAGGTTTGGATGCTGTGGAATATAAATGTTAACAAATAAATAAATATGAAAGACAAATGAGGTGATGTATAGTGAGTCCTTCAGAAGGTATTCAGAAAGCAAATTCCAGAAAAAGCCACTGCTTGGCACCAAGGAAATTCTCACACTATATCCATCCTGAAGGCTTCCAAAGGTTCACAGCAAAGGACTGGGAAAGATTTTACTACCTAACAGAATACTGTAAAAAGAGCAGTTCTTATAGGCAAACAGAATAGTGAACAGAATGAGCCAACAAACTAGTCTGAATGAAATTCTGACTATATGGCTTCCTAAAATGTTCTATTCTCAGAGGACAAGCAGTATAGTAGTCCTCACACATGGGTGACATCAGATGGTAAGGCACACTGAGCATGCCCAGCATGCCCTATACCACGCACCCATTTGGGATGCCGCTTCAGTCTTTTTCGCGGATCTGTAAGCCTCTGTCTGAGCGAGCTCACTTTGGCTGTTTCTGGCCTAATAGAAAACTTCTTTTCATTGTGGTTTTTGGTATCATTCCATCACTAGGTGTCTTAGTGCCTCCTTGTAGTGTCCTAGACAGGGTTTTTGTAGTTTCTGGTTAAGTTTCCTTTTGCGGTGGATTCCTCCTGCGGCAGCAATACCCCGATGCGGCCGCCACCATCGTTTAGTATCTTTTTATTCATTCTGCCATGGCCACATCCGGTTTTTGGTCGATGCCCCCATCCATTATGGATCCTCATGAGATGCGTGTCCTCTGCCAGGGGGCATCGCATGATGTCTGGGGTTGTCACTTGTGTGCCCGAATGACCCCAAAGGGACAACTGCTTCAACTAGACAAGAATGGATCAGCTTTTCGGTTCGAGGAAGTTCAAGCCATCGGCATCGATGGAACTTGAAGCTGCAACACTGACATTGGCAGGACATTCTGTTCCGTTGGCGGATAGGGGCACCGGAGACCAACCGTTGTTGATCTCTGGGCTGAGGACACAAGGTTCTCAGTCGCTGGCTTCTGCACCAGGGAAAGACTGGGCCGAGCATAGAGGGAAGCCAAAGGAACATTGGCACTGGTCCCCGTAGATGCACGGTGCTGGGCATGGGGATGCACCAACTTATACCAGGATGCCCCTGTAGCGACCCTGCAGTGAGATTCCATCCTCTATCAATGCTGGGGGTCCACAATGGTCTCCACCTGTCCTGATGCCAGTCATCGATCCACTTTGCAGGTCCGAAGAAGATCTGCCACCCCTTCTTCCTCCAGTCGATGTTGGCATTTGAAGAGGAGCTGGAGCATAGAGTCCAGCTGGCGGCGGATCAGGCATTGCAGAGCACGGGGCCTGTGGCACTGACAGAACCAGAGCCAGTGCTGCCAGTCATCCTACTGCTGTTGGAGAAGCTCAACATGTTCATCGGTGCCGACCCTGCTGGAGTTGGCCCCTCGGATGGCACAGAGACCTCCCCACATAGTCACAAAATGCCTGGCCGTGGTGGTGGCGCACCTCCACAGGTTGGGAGTGCATGTTTTCCCCTATTTGGAAAATTGGGTATTCAAGAGTACATCTCAGGCAGGGGCCACTAGGTCCCTGTGCTGGACCATCCAGGTGTTGGGAGTCACTAGGGTTTGTATTCAGCCACCCAAAGTCCTATCTCAGTTCACTTCAATTGGACTTCATAGGAGCCCTGCTAGACAGCTCAGGCCAAAGCCTTCCTGCCTTGTCAAAAGCAGTCACCCTGATGACCCACTGAGGCAGAAATTTAGCAGAGCCAGCAGGTATCAGCCTGGTACATGTTGAGGCTGCTGGGCCATATGGCTGCAACCATTTATGTCAGTCCCTTGGCATATTTACACATGCGCAGAGCCCAATGGACCCTGAGGTCAAAGTGGCACCAGGCCACTCAGGGCTTCCGGGATTGCACCCGAGTCACCCCGTCTCTGCAGGACTCATTGTCCTGGTGGTGGGCACTTTCAAATCTGGAACAGGGGATATATTTTCAAAGTCCCCCTACCCAAATTGTCCTAACCACGAATGCATCCACCCTGGGCTGGGGAGCTCATGTAGATGGGCTCAGCTCAGGAACGCTCTTGTCAAATCAAATTTCTGGGGCTTCAGGCAATCAGGTATGCAATATGGGCTTTCAGAGATAGACCAGGTAGCTATGTGGTACATCAAGAAGCAGGGAGGCACAGAATAGTACCTCCTCTGACAGGAAGCAGTCCAGCTCTGGGTCCTAGGCCCTGTTGCAAGGGAAGGTGCTCAGGGCCATGTACTTGGCCAGAGAGAGAGAACGTGGTAGCAGATAGGCTAAGTTGAGCCTTTAGACACCACGAGTGGTCCCTGGACTAGGGGGTAGCGAATCAGATATTCTGCCTCTTGGGGCAGAGATCTATTTGCGTCTCCTTGCAAAAGGAAGTTGCCTCAGTGCTACTCCTTATACAGGTCAGATGGCAAGCCAGACTCAGATGCCCTTGCCCATCATTGGGGCAAGAGTCTTTTGTATGTGTATCCTCTGATTCCCTTAGTGGCAAAGAATTGAAGCTTCGCCAGGACAAGGGACTATGATCCTCAAAGCCACTTATTGGCTGACACAGGTCAATTTCCATTCTTACAGGAATTGTCCATCCGGAGACCAAGTAGTCTGGGGACTTCCCCAGATCACATCACCGCAAGATCGAGGCAGGTTGCAGAATCCCAACCTCCAGGCCCTGTCGCTCACAGCCTGGATGTTGAGAGGTTAATTTTGCAACCGTTCGCTCTTTTAGAGGATGTGTCTCAGGTCCTGATGTCTTCTAGAAAGCCTTCCACTAGAAAGTCCTATGGACTGATGTGGAAGATGTTTTCCATGTAGTGAGAGCAGAAGGCCCTAGATACATTCTCCTGCCTCACACAAAAACTGCTCGATTACCTTCTATACTTATCGGAAGCTGGCTTAAAAACCAACTCCTTTAATGTTCCCCTCACTGCAATTGGCACATACCACCATGGTGTAGATGATACGCCCATCTCTGTACAGCCTATAGTTGTACGATTCATGAGGGGCCTGTTGCAATTGAAGTCTCACCTAAAGCCTCCACTGCATCTTGGGACCTCAATGTGGTGTTAACTCAACTGATGAAAACTCTCTTTGAGCTGCTGCGTATCTGTGACCTGAAGTACTTGACCTGAAAGGTCATATTTTTAATGGCGGTGATCTCAGCGTGCAGGGTCAACAAGCTCCAGGCTTTAGTGACTTATCCATCTTACACTAAGTTTTATCATAGCAGAGTGGTCTTGCACACGCACCTTAAGTTCCTGCCTAAAGTGGTGACTGACTTCCATCTTAAGCAGTCCATCGTCCTGCCAACACACTTTCCCAGGCTCCATTTGCAACAAAGTGAAAGAGCCCTGCCTAGTTTGGACTGCAAGCGAGTCTTAACCTACCTGGAGTGGACAGAAGCCCATAGACAGTCCACCCAACTTTTTTTTTTTTTGATAGGAATATGTTGGGCGTTGCCCTTGCCAAACAGACTATCCAATTGGCTAGCAGATTGCATCTCCTTCTGTTGTGCCCAGGAGGGTCTGCATCTTGGGGGATTATGTGAAGACTCATTCAGAGCCATGGAAGCATCAGTGACCCACTTGCAAGCAGTTCCCGTGGCGATCTGCAAGTTTGCGATGTGGAGTTCTCTCCCCACATTCACATCACACTGCCTGGAAAAGAATGGCAGATACGACAGGAGGTTCTGCGAGTCTGTCCTTCAGAATCTGAGGTGTAGAATGCAACTCTCCCCCCATCTAGGCTCCATTTGGATTCAGGCTGTCTCACCCTCTTAACAACACCACTACTGATGGGCGTCTGTGAGTCCCCTTTTATGTTGGGGAGTAGCCTATAGCTAGGGATTCACCCATGTGTGAGGACAACCATCCTGCTTGCCCTCTGAGAAAGTGAAATTGCTTACCTGAAATAGGTGTTCTGAGGACAGGATGTTAGTCCTCACGAAATCTGCCTGCCACCCCACGGAGTTGGGTTTCTCCTGTTTTTGTTTTATTTATAATTCTATATTACAAGACTGGAGAGGGACCCTGTGTGGACACGTGGTACAGTGCATGCTCATTGTGCCTAGTCAAAGTTCTAGAAACCGACATTAAGGCTTCCACATCGGGGCTCCATCTGATGATGTCACCCATGTGTGAGGACTAACAAGCTGTCCTCGAAGAACACATGTTACAGGTAAGCAGCTATCGGCTGTTGTCTAATTTAACTAACGTACTCATTTTGAAATACTGCAAACAATGTTGCAGTGCCTTGAGGAGTTGACCACATTTTTTAAATTAATTAATTAATTTTTTTTTACTAGGCTTCTGTTCCTCCAGGGGCTTTTTTTTTTTTAATTAAATTTTACTTCTTCTTGCGGCCTAAAAGCTTACCAAAGTCTTCTGTACACAACTAATGAAAACATTCCCACAAGAGAACGTATTTTCCAATGAAAATCAAATTTTCAATTTAACATAAATATACTAGCTGACACCCGGTAAATTTATCAAAGGGAAATACCTCAGTACCTGAATGTAATCTGCTTTGAAGTGCTAAAAAGTGGAATATAAAAATCCAAATTAATATAGGATGCGTTTACCCCCGAGCTGAACCCCATTACCTAAGTTCCAGGCAAGCCCATTAAGCTCTCATATCTCTTCCTTTCTCCTCCAGGCAATGGAAGACAGCTTTCAGATCCTCCCATGCAGCCACTTTTTAGAAAGCCATAAATACTCAGATATATCTGGGTTTCCTAGGACAAGCAGGATGGTAGTCCTCACACACTTGGGTAACATCATTGAATGGAACCCGGCAGAGAATACTTTAATGTCAAAGTTTCTAACTGACTGGCACATTGAGCATGCCCAGCAGGCCACTATCCACGTGGGGTCCCCTCCCTTCATTCTTTTCCACGGAGCTATCTCGCGGTTCTGCAGCTTGTGCTCTTTTATGATTGATAGATTTTTCCCAGTCGTGCTGGCATCTCTTGTGGGAGCGGTCCAACAGAGCCAGTAGGGATCAGCTCACTGCATGCTGCGGCTCCTGGGTCTCATGGCCACGACCGTCCAAGTTACCCCCCTTCGCTCGCATGCATATGCTTAGATCTCAGTAGACTTTGCGGTCCCAGTGGCAGCAGGCCACACAGGACCTCCGTGTTTGCATCTGCATTACTCCGCCTCTCCTTGACTCCTTGTCGAGGTCGGAGAGTCTGCCCAATTTGAAGCAAGGGGTTCCTTTTCAGTCTCCCCCTGTCCAGATTGTGCTCACTAAGGATGCATCATCTTCCTGGAGCTCTGCACAATCAGATACACGCTCTGGGTGTTCAGAGATCGGCTGACAAAGTGGTTCTGATCCAGACCGATAACCAGGTGGTGATGTGGTACATCAACAAACGGGGGTATGAGGTCATTCCTCCTGTGCTAGGAGGCAGTGCAGATTTGGTCATGGCCTCTGTCCCAGGGATTGGCACTCCAAGCCATGTATCTCACTGGGACAGAGAACGTGGTGGCAGACAGGTTAAGGTGGGCCTTCAGACCCCACGAATGGTCACTGAATCAGGAGGTAAATCGAATCTTCCATCTCTGGAGCACCCCGGACGTGGATCTCTTTGCATTCCGCCCCCCCCCCCCCAACAGGAAGCTGGACCAGTTCTGTTCCTTGTACAGGGGGGACAGCAAGCAAGCCAGCCTTGGATGCCTCTGCATCCTCTGGTGATGAAGACTCTCCTGAAGCTCCGACAGGACACGGGGGGGGGGGGGGCGCCTTGATCCTCATAGCACCTCACTGACCAAGGCAGATCTGGTTCCTGCTCTTGCAGGATCTTTCCCTCCAGGAACCGATCAGACTGGGGACTTCTCCAGACCTCATCACGCAGGTTCAGGGCAGCTGCGCCATCCCAACCTCAGGGCCTTGTCCCTGACTGCCCAGATGTTGAAAGGTTAATTCTACAGCCCCTTGACTTGTTGGATGATGTATCTTGGGTCCTGGTTGCTTCTAGAAAGCCTTCCACTAGAAAGGTCTTATGGCCTGAACTGGAGGAGGTTTTCCGTGTGGTGTGAGTGCCATGGCTTGGACCCGTTCTTCTGTTCCACTCCGAAGCTGCTCGACTACCTCCTGCATCTTTTGGATGCTAGCTTAAAGACCAACTTTATTAGCGTGCACCTGAGCGTTATCTATGCCTACCACTAGGATGTGGATGGTTCGCCCATCTCACTGCAGGCGATAGTGGGTTTTCTATGCATGGTCTACGACAGTTGAAGCCTCCCCCCTTCTACCTCCCCGCTGTGTCTTGGGAACTTAATGTGGTGTTGGTTCAGCTCAAGAAAGCTCCTTTCGAGCCACTGAACTGAAGTACCTGACCTGGAAGATCATCCTTTTGGTCACGGTCACTTCAGCCTGCAGAGTCAGTGAGCTTCAGGCCCTAGTGGTGTATCCACCTTTCACAAAATTCATGACACGGTGGTTCTGTGCATGCACCCTAAATTCCTGCCAAAGGTGGTGACTGATTTCCATCTTAACCAGTCAATCGTCCCTGCCCACCCTTTTTTCCCCCCAAGCCTCATTCGCACAGGGCGAACAGGCTCTGCACAACCTGGATTACAAGGGAGCATTAGCCTTGTACTTGGAGCATACGGCAGCACATAGGCAGTCTACGCAACTCTTCATCTCTTGACAGGAAAGGATTAGGAGTTGCAGTTGCTAAGCAGACCCTGCCCAACTGGCTGGCGGACTGCATCTCCTTCTGCTATTCTCAGGCAGGACTGCAACTTAGGGGCCATGTCAAGGTTCATCTGTCAGAACCATGGCGACTTCGGTGGCCAACTTGAGCGCGGTCCCTATGGACAACATCTGCAAGGCTGTGACATGGAGTTCTCTCCACACTTTTGCCCCTCACTACTGTCTGGACAGGAATGGCAGACGCAGCAGCTTCGGCCAGGCTGTTCTCCTGAATCTCTTTCAGCTGTTGAACCCAACTCTTCCAACCTTTGGTCCTTTGTTCAGGTTCAGGCTGTCTCCCTAATTTACCTACAGCACCACTGTTGTGTGCCCATTGGCACTTGGTTAGGTGCTTGTTGGTCCCTTTGTTTTAGGGGACAGCCTGTAGCTAGGGATTCACCCATGTGTGAGGACTACCATCCTGCTTGTCCTAGTAGAAAATAGAGTTGCTTACCTGTAACCGGTGTTCTTCTAGGGCACCAGGATGTCAGACCTCACGAAACCCACCCACCACCCCACGAAATTGTGTTTCGTTATGTATATTTTATTTTTTCATAATTCTATGTTACAAGACTGAAGAGGGGACTCTGTGAGGACACTGGCATGCTCAGTGTGTCAGTCAACGTTTCTAGAAACTAACAAGTTTTCCTTGCTGGGCTCCATCTGATGTCGTCACCAATGTGTGAGGACTAACATCCTGCTGTTCTAAGAGAACACCTGTTATAGCTAAGCAACTCTGCTATGTCTCTTCCCAACTGCTCGGTTTTGTATTTTAATTAAAAATGTGTTTGTCTTTGCAACATACACTTCTGTCCAATTCCTTGCTGGTTAAGCTCCCTTACCATAGTCTTGCCCATTTAGTAAAATCAATGTCCCCAGAGCAACAGCAGCTTACTGGAAAATGTGGTTATCTCTTCAAAGCAATGTATCAATTACATTGCAGTATTTTAAATGTAGTAAATTACTGCAATCTTTTGAGATATATATATATATATATAAATAAGAGTTATGTTTCCACAATTTTCTTTCTTCTATATATCAAAATCCATTCCCCCTCCCATTATAAACTTGGAGATGCAATCTAAATCCAGGAAGATTGCTATGATGCTCCTGTATCATGAAAAGCACCTTCCACAGGATATAAATACAACACTATTTTCAGTTACTTTATCAGTCACTTAACTTTTTACTACTTTTTGCATTTTGTTAATTTATGTTAACAAATTTCATTTATAGCATGTCAATTCTGTAAATTGAATTTAGGACCCAAAAAGTAAATTTCATTAAGAGAGTTTCCATGTAATGAGGGAGTGCCATAATAGTTACTAGCAAGTAGTGTGGCTTGTATGTGCTTTAAAATAAAAGGGTTTAAGCTCTAAAAATTGGTCTTTTCAATTAAAACAAATGATGCAATGGAAAATTGTTAAAGGACAACTAGATGACATCTATAGCTTTACAAAGAGAAAAAAGAATGGGTAACATCTAACTTGCAATTTTAAGGGATGAGTCAAGTTCTATGACAAATTTTATTCCTGAGTATACATTGCTTGCTTTCAAAATTTAGCTCAAAAATTCATATAAATCAAAATTAGCAAACAAATGCATGCAAAATTAGAATATGACTTCAAAATAAATGAGAACAAGTCATTCAAGATGCAAATTCACTAAGATTATAAAACAACTAAATGTTATTGCAAATTAGTTTCAAACAATAAGCAATGTTTGCATAAAATATACTTTGAATACAAACTCTCCCATCTAGACGCATCTAGTAAATGAATGCATTATTTTATATGGCTACAAAAAAAGTTTATTTTATCCCAGTGTAACAAGTTGATATGCCACATAAAGCCAATTAATATTGAAACTTATTGTTCAACAGTCTTAGGCAGACATATATGCAATTCTGATCCCCTAATCATATTTTAATTCAAGGGTAACTGAATATATAATACAAGAATAGAAGGCGATAAAAAGAAGTTGACATTAACACAAGTAGAAATAATTTAAATTAACACAAGTAGAAATAATTTAAAAAAATATGGCTTGATGAAATATGACAACCATTGGAAACAGAGGAAAATAAATTCCAGAGACTTTTGTTTAAGGGGCAAAAAGAGACTAGGACAATGGTTATGAACTATGGTCCTCAAACTGCAAACAGATCTGGTTTACAGGCTAGCCAAAACAAATACAGCCAGTGCTTGGATCAAATGTATCAATATTTATTGTGTAAATCCTGGCTGCTTGTCATTTGTAGTAGTTGAGGATCAGAGTTCACAATATTTTATCTAGGAAAAGGATCGACAACCTACACAACACTGAAATGTGGCTCTACCTCAGATGCTGCTGAAAAGGAAAAAAAACACACAAAAAACAGAACCAAGCACACACCTCATTTTTGTCCTGCATAGGTGGTACTGAAGGGAAAGGAGAGGATTGGCGTTATGCAGAAATTTTTTAAAATATATAAATAAGGAGGCTTTTTTTTTTTAACCTGTGCCTGTCATAGGAGGCTGCATTAATTGTAGGCTGATGTTGCCTATTTCCACACAGGCAGTTGACATTGATACTGCCTTTTTTTTTTTTTTAATCTTCAGCACCACCTGCATGGGTGAAAAGATGCACATCCTATTTGGGATTTTTTTTTCTCTTAGCACCAGCAGCATACACTTGTGTGTGGAAGGCTTGCTGGTGACCCAACCCTGGCAAGGAAGCTTTTCGACCTGCTGGTGAACTGCCTAGAAGTGGGCTGCTGCCATGAGACAGAAAGAGAGAGACTACTAAGGTGTGTGTGTGTGTGTGTGTGGGGGGGGGGGGGGGTCAGAGGGAAGAAGAAAGCTTGAGTATGAGAGTGACTGGTGGAGGGGAAGAGACTGCTGGGGATTGCAGGAAGAGGGATTGCTAGGAAAAAGGGGTTTGAGAAAGACAGCTAGTACATGATGGGGTACAGAGAGACAGATTAACCACAGGGAGTGAGGGGGGATGGGTAAATTGCTAGTGACCGACCAACTGCAGGGGATGAGGATGAATAGGAAAACTAGTTTGCTTACCATAAACAGGGTTCTCCATAGAAAGCAGGGTGACTTAGTCATGACACATGGATGACATCATCCAATAGTGCCAAATGGCCCCATCTCTCTAGCTCAATAAAGGTTTACTAGTGAGCATTCGCTGCCTTGTGAGCTCCTCATTTGATTGTAGAACTCAGCTTTAGCTAGACAGTTGATTCGCCAGGATATGTAATTCATCCTGCTGTCCATGCTGGATGCAATTTATGGTAAGCAAACTTGCCTTCTCCATTGACACACAGGGCTGAATTAGCCATGATGCTTGGAGTCCCAAGGTAAGACTTGCAAAGCAGTGCATTTACTCAATAAGCAACCCAGCTTCTCCATGGAACAGAGATTGCTTGCCCAAAGTTAGTCATTTCTTGATAAACTATCCAGACAGTTATGAGACATAGTGGTGTGAAATGACAAAGCTTCAGCTTTGCAGATATCAACGGAGCCT
This sequence comes from Rhinatrema bivittatum, assembly GCF_901001135.1. Classification (NCBI taxonomy): domain Eukaryota; kingdom Metazoa; phylum Chordata; class Amphibia; order Gymnophiona; family Rhinatrematidae; genus Rhinatrema; species Rhinatrema bivittatum. Next base: position 124,162,025 of record NC_042616.1, on the reverse strand, counting down.
GCTCTTAGATGAACAACTGAAACAGCCAAGGCTCTTTCTTGAGCCTTGACAGTCTGATCTGAAGACCATCCAACACAATGCATGATACAGTCTCCTAGCCAGTTGGACAAAGTACATTTTGACAGCAGCCAAGCCCAGTCTTTTGGGATCGTAGGATATGAAGAGTACGAGGGTAAATTCTCCACAGGTACCAGGCTAAGGCCCACTTACAAGCCAGCGGATCCCTTAGCAATGTCGTTTTGGAAAGAATGTTGCAAACGATGGCTTGATTCAAGTGGAACACAAAACACTTTAGGTAAAAGCTTAGGATGTGTGCAGAGCACTACCCTACAGGGAAAAAACCCTAGGTACAGAAAGTATAAAACACCAAAGTCTGTAGTTCGCAAATTCTTCTAGCCCACAGAAAGGTGACTAAACACCACTTCAAAAAAACCAACTGCACCAACTTGTAGAGAGGTTTCATTAGTTGAGCTAGGATGATAATGCGATCCCTTATCACAGGAAGTTTTGAATGCCACAAGCCCTTCATGAATTTTAATAATAAATGAAGGGAGATCTGTTTTCCTTCCATTTAAAGGTGCTAAGCCATGATGGCACTAAGGTGCACTTAAATCTACTGAGAACTAAAGAGGAAAGGGAAAACAAGTACTGAATCAGGTCCTCAGGGGTGAAAAGATCCAGAGATCCAGCCTGGCACCAGTATAAGAAACACTTCCATTTAAATCCATGTGTCCTTGTGGGACAGCTTCCTAGCCAAGGTAAATCAGCCTTCTTGGATAGTGACAGAAAAGTCACTAATGAGAATTCAACATTCATGTTGTCAAGTTGAGGGAGGCTAGGTTCGGTTGACAGAAGACACTGCTCTTTTATTAGTAACATTGGATTGGTTCCTAGAGGGATCATAGGATGGACTGACAACTTGATATGAGCCATGCTGAGGCAACAAGCATGTGTCATGCCCAATCCTTGAGCAGTTTCTAAACTGTCCTCACCACTAGCAGGTGTGGCAGAAAAGCATACAGCAAATCTGCATCCCAATGCAGCAGGAAGGTATCCAGAGTGGATCTGAATCTGCTTCAGAGAATGGAGCAAAAGCTTTTGAATTTCCTGCTGCTTTACAATGTAAACGAGTCAATTGACAGTTGACCCTAAAGACCGAACACCCCCATTTACCATTCCTTGATTCTAAAGACCATGTACGCGTGTCGTTGATATACTATGTGGAGTCAATCCACCAAGTCGGAGACTCCAGGAAGTTAGGTTGCCTGAAGGAAGGCCCAGTGATCTTGTGCCCATTTCCAAATTCTTCAAGACTCTTGGCAGAAGGTCAAGGATTTTGCACTCCCTGGCTTGTATACATAGAACATTGCAATTTGGTCTGTTTAGATCAGAATTCCCTTCCCCTGAAGTAGATGAGTGAACTCCATGCATGTCAGGTGGCTTGCAGCTCTAAGATGTTGATCTGAAACTGATATTCCATTGCAGACCATGGTCCCTAAGATCAGGAGGAATCTGTACGTACCTTCTAGTACAGTGGTTCTCAACCTTTTTTCTGTCGGGACACACCTGACAGAGGGTTCTCACATGCGTGACACACTGACCCATGATCGTCACAGGGCTAGATGTAAATGTACAGTTTGCATCCACGGGAACCCCCCTGATCCACAATAATGGATGTAAAGCAGAATTATGACATTCCCCGTTCAACTCACTCTACAAAAAAGATATTCTGGTTCTGGTGTCATCTCAGTAACAGCAACTCAAACTCCTTCTACTTTCAGGCTCAATAGCCCTACTTATGAAAAGACAGCAGTTTACCACCAATGCATGTCCTCTTGAGAAAACGCAACAAATAAGACTGATAAAACACTTACATGCTAGTAAAATATCTCTGTAACAGACACAGAACCGACCTAACATACTCCCAGGATCTGTAGTAATGCACATAAACTAATCCACACACAGTTACACCTGTATTATGGAATACACTCAAACAGGAGCAACCCTATCTATGAAAAGGCAACACTACAAATATTAAATCAGGCCCTAAAAACCAATACACCTCTTATTAGGAAAACAGAACTAGCAAGCAGCTATAGATCCCCACACAGAAATAATTGTAAAACTATACTAATAAGCAGAATAAATGTTTCACAACAACTATGAACAGAATAACATCCAACAATTAAAAACTCATAAAAACTATTAAAAATTCTCCAAACACCAATAAAATATTTCAAAAAAAGCAGACACATCACATAATATTAAATAATTAAAATAGCAGTCAATCAAGAAAAATAAACTTAAAAAGCCACCTTTACTTACCCCCTCCAGCAGCTTTCCTATTCCTCTTCCATGCAGGCTGTAGCACACACCAGAAGCAGCAGTAGTGGCTAAGCTCTATACTCATGGTCCTCTTCCTTAGGGCCCATGTCTCTCACACACACACACCCCATACCAGTCATGCCCCCATGACCAGTTTCTGTCTCTCACACACCAATCATCTCCCAATCTTTGACAAACACACCAGTCACCTTCCTGAACAGTTTCTCTCATGCCATACACACACACACAGGCTTCCCACTCCCGTGTTCCACTTACATATATGGGCTTCTCACTCTCATAATCACTTTCTCTTTCTCACATACACTCACCAGTCTCTCACTCCCATGCTTGTTCTCTCCACATGCACAGGCTTCTCATTCCCATAATCACTTTCTTTCTCTCCCACATACACACACACCAGTCATCTGATCTCTCTCATGCATACACACACAGGCTTCCCACTCCCATGTTCTCTTTCAGATATACAGGCTTCTCACTCCCATGCTGTATCTCACACACTCCCAGCTTTCTCACTCCCTTGCTCACTCTTCACATGTACAGGCTTCTTATTCCCATAATCACTTTCTTTCTCTCTCTCACATACACACAAACACACACCAGTCACCTGATCTCTCTCATGCATATACACATACACATAGGCTTCCCACTCTCATGTTCTCTTTCAGATATACAGGCTTCTCACTCCCATGCTGTCTCACACACACAGTTTCTCACTCCCATGCCCACTCTTCACCTGCACAGGCTTCTCATTCCCATAATCACTTTCTCTCTCTCTCTCTCACACACACCCGTCACCTGATCTCTCTCATGCATACACACACACACAGGCTTCCCACTTCCATGTTCTGTCTTACATACACAGGCTTCTCCCTCCCATGCTGTGTCTCACACACACCCAGGTTTTCACTCCCATGCTCACTCTCTTCACATGCACAGGCTTCTCATTCCCATAATCACTTTCTCTGTTACACACACACACACCCAGTCTCTCTCTCATTTCCATGCTCGCTCTCCACGTGCACAGGCTTCTCATTCCCTGAATCACATTCTCTCTCTCACATTCACATACATACCAGTCACACCGTCACCTTACCAACCAGTCTCTCTCATATACATGCACACACACAGGCTTCTCACTCCCATGCTTTCTTTCACATACACCCCCACAACACCAGGCTTCTTACTCCCATGCTTTCTCACATACCCAGATTTCTCACTTCCATGCTTTTTCTCTCTCTCTCTCTCTCACACACACACATCCCTGACTGTCTCACACTCTCACATACACATCAGTCATCTCCTTGAGCAGTCACTTTCATTGTCTCTCACATATACACATACATCAGCTCTCTGACCAGTTTCTCTCAATCACACACATACTCTCGATCAAATACATTCTCTCACTTACACACAGGCTCTCAATCACACACATTCTCTCACTTACACACAGGCTGGCTGGCTGCTTCTCTCTCTTTCTGTCAATCACTTCCTCTTCCCCCCCCCCCCCCCCCAGCACAAACGGTAGCTGCTCCTCCAGCCCCCGCAGGCCAAGAAGGAAGAATTCCATCGATCGCGGCAGGCTCATGCTGCTCTCTCCTTTCCCTTCCGCTTTCTCCCCCAGAGCAGGAAGATCAGCTGCCTCTCCTGCTGCCACCGGCCTCCTGCTATCTTCGGGCGTCCGAACTTCCTGTGGGGGGGGGGGGGGGTAGCGGAAGCGCAGCGCACAACGTCCGCTTCCTCCCTCCCCCCCCCCCCCGCAGGAAGATCGGCCCGACGCCCGAAGATAGCAGGAGAACGGGTGGCAGCAGGAGAGGCAGCTGATCTTCCTGCTTTGGGGGAGAAAGCGGAAGCTGTGCGCGACGCTTCCGCTCCTCCCCCCCCGAACAGGAAGACCGGTTGGCCATACGGCCGCAGCAGCGCTTCCCCATGTGTGCCGTGATGGCGCGCGAGGCGTGGGTTCTCTTGCGGCACGGCCTTTCTTCTTCCCGCGCACCACTTCCTGTTCCGGGTCCGGGGGGGGGGGGGAATGCAGGCGCGGGAAGAAGAAAAGGCCAGCCGCGGATGCCACAGCTTTTTTTTTTTTTTTGCACCGCTGCCGTTCCCGCTGGGCTTGAACGTGCTGATAGCCCGGCGGCAACGGCAGCAGGGAAGAACGAGCAGCGGGAGGGACCAGGAGCCACGCGACACACCTGCCGGTGCTTGGCGACACACTAGTGTGTCGCGACGCACCGGTTGAGAACCGCTGTTCTAGTAGATACATTAGTGGCTAGTATCACATGAGGTAAGTCTTGAAGAGGAGAGCCTCTTTACATGGTAAATGGATCCAGCCACCAATGAAAAGATGCTTTTGTTTTCAGGTTTACCATTGTGGCGTGACGGGACGGCTCAGCTGATTCCATTGAGAACAGATACTCCACTGAAGAACTCATGTTCAGAAAAATCTTCAGAGAGATAGCCATGTTAATCTGGTGTAGCAAAAATAACAGGACAGAGTGGCACCTTACAGACTAACCAATTTATTTAAAGCATGAGCTTTCGAGGACAGAGTCCATGTAGTCAGATGCATATTTAGATTAGTCATGGTACATGCACCGCTGCCACCAAATGTCCAGTGACCAGGCCAGTTCTTGATCTTGCTGCAGCAAGTTCTGGAACAGTGCTTGAAGGCAGATTGCTGTTTCTGAGAGGAGGAACTTTTTATCCTCTAGTGAGTAAAGCCCCAATGAATTTATTTTCTAGGTGGACACAAGGTTCATTTTGGTGAAATTAATTATGAAGCCTAGGGACCAGAGGAGTTGACTCGTCCTCAAGTCCAGCACCCCTGGCTTGAGAAGTCTTTCATCAGCCAGTCATCCATGTAAAGGAACACACACATCCCCTGGTGACAAAGATACACTACCACTATGACCAAACATTATCTGAAGACTCCCAGGACTGCTGAAAGGCCAGAACCTTGTATCGCTAATGCATTTTCTCCACCAAGAATTTGAAGTATTTCGAGAAAAACGCATTTGATGGGCACGTGAGCATATTCATCCTTCAGATCCAGTCCCCCGCTTAAATGAAGGATAGGAAAGTGTAGAGGGAATTTATCTTGAAATTCTCATGCAACAACCCCTTTTTCGGCTTTTGTAAATCCTGAATGGGTCTCAAGACCTCTGACTTCTTGGGATAAGAAAATAGTGGGAATAGCATCCCTGGCCACGCTCCTTGGGAAGGACATGTTCTGTCGCCTCTGGCTGAGATGCAACGCCACCTTAAGACAAAATTGGGTTGAGTGAGATGGATCCAGCTTGAAGACCAAATGTTGGAGCACTGGAGGATAGGAAGAGCACAATTAGTAAGCAGGCTCCACAATATTTAGGACACAGTGGTCCTTGATCTTTCTCCACTCAAGGAACAGCTGGATACGTCCCCCTACTAGAGACACAGAGGCCTGAGTTTGGGGCTCATCAAAAACTAGCCTTTGTTTTGACTGAGAATGTTGTGGTATCTTAGGTTGATGTCTCTCACACAGGCATCCCTAAACCAGAAGATGCTATTGTGGCAGCACAGGTGTAGCTCAATATCGCCAAAACTGATGAAAAGGGTGTCTCAAAAAAGACTGCTTAAAAGCAAAGTAAGGATGCCTGGAGGCAGGAGGCCGGTCTATTCCTGCCAACAGGGACTGAATGACAATTGTGGCCCCTTAATCTGGGCAATGGTTTCTTCAACTCTGTCCCCGTAACATGGGATGCCAGCTAACACATTATGGATGTCTTCCCACAGATTGCTTGCTCTTAACCAGGCCATCTGGTGTACACCAATGACCATTGAAGATCTTGCTTGCTCTCTTCTGCATCAAGGAGAGGCTGGCAATACCCCATTTGCTCTAATTGGGGACTCCACGAGGGGGTTTAGCTTATCGAAGTCATGAAGGTATTGAATCCTATAGAATCGGTGGGCTGACTTAACATTGAGCTCTAGAAGACTTTCTTCCCAAACTTGTCCAGCAACTCAGGGTCCTTTCTTGGGGGTGTGTTAGAAAATACCCAAGTCTTAGCCCGCTTCAAAACTGATGTCACCACTACAGACTGGTGGGGCAAGTGGATTAAGCTAAGGCTAGGAACATGTACTTTCTACTTAAGATCCATCTTCCAGGCTACCACATTTGAGGGGGGGAGGGGACTTGGCAGGAAGCCAGATTGTTCCACATTGTTTGCTGGACCCAAAGAATCCAATGAACTGGAATTGCTGCTGATTCCAAAAGGGTTTCCAGAATCCATAGCAAACTATAGACTTTTGTGTATGGGAAGTCCGGATGTGGACTCACATGATCCAACAGATCAAGGGTCTGAAAGAACCGAACGGTGGTGAGATGCCAACCCATGATCCCAATGAAGATGGTAATCAAGTTAGAGACTTGTTTCACCTCAGAAGAGAAAAGTCCCAGGGAAGGTCACAATCAGCTATGCCTTTCACGTCATCTTCTGAATGATGGCTAGACTCCTTCATAGAGGATAGCTTGCCCAATGGAAGTGGGCTAAGCTCCCACTGATGAAATTTCTGATGGCAGTTCCTGTGGAGTGGAAGCAGGACAACACTGATGAAGCCCTGGAGGATCTGGGATCCAGGAAGAAGTCGACAAGGTGACAAAGGTTCCAAAAGGGATAGGCACCTGCAGAGAATCCACTTCAGGACCTACTGGAGTCAGTCAGCGCTGACATTGATGATATCAAAGGCAACAAGAACTTCTGCACCAATAATGCCAGGAACCAGTGTGTTGACAAGCCCAGAGCTACAGCAGATTTGAAATCCAACCCGTAGGTGGAGGAGCCCTGCTTTAAGAGCTTTCACTCGACTAAGCACAGAGGGAGCCCGAGGCGGCCCTGCTCTGAGAAGAACAGCCCCATCCCTTTTCAGACCTACAGCACTCCATCTCTTCCATGCCCAGTTCTGTTGAGATCTTCATATTATCTGATCATGGTCACAGCAACCAGAGTTATTTGTAAAGGCATTTGTAAAGTTTGTCATGGCCATCGGTAATGGGAAATTTTGCAACCACAGACCGTGCTTGAACACACTGGATGTGGCCTTCTTGGAACTGAACATTCCAATAGCTTTTTTGTTGTTGTTTTTTTAAAGAACTATTAAGAGGCTGCCGGGGAGCTGCTGAACGGAGAGGAGTGGTTCGCCATTGCCCTTACCGGGAGACTCATTAACAACTTTATTCATCCCTGGAACAGCAGCGGGAATCGGCTGCCCTGACCCGGAAGGAGGTCCTTCGGTCACGTGAGCAGTTCGCGTCTGCCGCTATAAAATCAAGCGGCAGACGCTGGAGTTTGGGAGCTGCTGAACGGAGAGGAGTGGTTCGCCATTGCCCTTACCGGGAGACTCATTAACAACTTTATTCATCCTTGGAACAGCAGCGGGAATCGGCTGCCCTGACCCGGAAGGAGGTCCCTCGGTCACGTGAGCAGTTCGCGTCTGCCGCTATAAAATCAAGCGGCAGACGCTGGAGTTTGGGAGCTGCTGAACGGAGAGGAGTGGTTCGCCATTGCCCTTACCGGGAGACTCATTAACAACTTTATTCATCCCTGGAACAGCAGCGGGAATCGGCTGCCCTGACCCGGAAGGAGGTCCCTCGGTCACGTGAGCAGTTCGCGTCTGCCGCTATAAAATCAAGCGGCAGACGGCGCACCACCGCCGTCGGCGCATGCTGCCTAAGCCGCGCGCTCCGTAAGGGGCGCGCGGCTTGGTCCGGCTTAGGCCGGCGAAGGCGAAGAAGGCGCCAGGAAACCTACTCCAGAACGGTGGAAACCGGCTCCAAATCGGCATTCTGAATTAAGAAACTGACCACAGAAGCGTGCGTAATAACCAGACTCTTTGATAATTCTTATCGTCATAATGCCTCATACTAAACGTAAGGGGAAGGTCAGGCAGGAGACCTCAACACCTGCCAGACCTAATCCCACACAAGCAAAGATAACTGGGTTTTATTCACCATCAGGAGTCTTAACCCCGGAGAGGCCTATTATAGAGGAGGATAAGGAGCAAATATCCCCTCTATCAGGCGAAGTGACTCTTAGTCCCGGGGCTCCAACAGTACCGAATCCCCCTCTGATTGCTGGCTATACCATTGAACCTGGCTTTCTAGACATACGGAAGGCGTTGTTACTAGAAAGTCCTATTGAGGAGGAACAAGGTAAAAAGCCAGTTCTTGCAAATGTGCTTGAAGGAGCAGCTGGTTCAACGCCAGAGGGAGAATATAATGTCGGGGGGAAAGTAAAGAGACCCGACGGAAGATCAATGATTGCTGGAAAATTTATTCCCTCCCCAGACACCGGGAATTCTGACAGACAAGAAAATTCTATGCAAAGGGTTATATCCTCAACTCCTACTTTTGCATTGTCACCTCCTAAACAGGTTTCCCTAGAAATGTTATGGCAGGCAATAACTGCCTTACAGACTAATATTACCAATTTGAGTGTGAATATTAAAGAGATGCAGAATGTGATATTAAATATAAACCCTTTGGTTACAAGTAATAGTGTTACACTAGTAAAAGTTGAAGAAGAACTAAACTTTGTAAAAAAGGTACAGGCTAGCATTATTAAAGGTGAAAATATAATAACTAAGAAAATAGAATCCTTGGAAAATGTAGTACGATATTCAAACCTTAGGATAATTAATTTTCCTAAGTGTAAATTAATTTCAACAGTAGAACAACTAAAAAACTACTTTTCAAGTGTTCTTTCTTTATCAATTGAAGATTTACCTTTAATTGTTAAAGCTTATTTCATAGGTCAGAGTAATCAAAATGGAAATATAAATCAAGATCGGCCTGAGAATACTTTAAATGTCACAGAATTGATCGAGACATCTCTTAGTGCCCAAGTAGAGAAAAGAGGTACCCTTGTGGTAAAATTTTCTCGGTCAGAGGACAGAGATAAAATTCTCAAGCTTTATATGTTAAATAGGACCTCTCTCTACTTGGGCCAGAGGCTCTGGATCTACCCAGACATAGCAAGGGAAACCCAAGCCAGGCGAAAAAAATTTATTACTTTAGCAACTATTGCTAAAACTTTTGGAATACGAACAGTAATAAGATTTCCCTGTAAATGTGTAATGTGGGTAAAGGAGAAAAAATATATATACTATGATCCTGATGATATGGAAAAATTCTTAGAAGAACAGAAAGCCCGGGGAGATGAGGATAGAAGTATTATCCAGTAAACAACTGTTTGGTATAATGTATAAACACCTGATTTAACTTCTGTATTATGTAATGGTACTATTTTTCCTTAGAATGTATGCTCATTAGCAGTTCCCCAATATTGTTTAGTAACTGGGAGGAGTGTTTTGATACATGATGTTAAATAATGTTCTAAGATAATATTAGAATTATGTTAACTCCTTTCCTTGAAAATAATTCCATTGTAATGGTAATTATAAGAAATGTGGTGATTTTATTTTTGTCAATTAAAAAAGAGGCTGCCAAGATGCAAGGAACAAAAAAATGCAGACTGCTAAGAGCAGATAGAAGTAAAAGATAAGAATTACTAGGCATATTTCCATGCAAAAGTTCTGATCAAAAAAAAGATTGAGGAGCTTATGAGGTAGGCTCCCACGCATGCTTAATGGTAAAGCTTTACTGAGCTAGAGATGACATCACTCATGTATTATGGCTAATTCAGCCCTGTCTGACAGAGAAAAAAAGTGAGTGAATGTCTGATCGCAGAGGGTGAGGCAGATTAGGGAAAGTGAGTGACTGACCAACCACTGGAGGTGAGGGGGTGATAAAGAGTGACCAACCAGAACGGGCAAGGGGGGAGGGGATAGAGGGTGATTGACTGACTGCTGGGGTTCAGAATTTGATTTACCACAAGGTTGTGGCTCAAATTATTTTGGACAGAGAAGAAAAGCCATTTCATGTTTTTCTATTTTTTTTTTTTTTTTGAAAGGTTGTACACCCATGGGGTCTAGGGTATGTTGCTTCTAACTCTTTCTGAACAAATAATATAACAGCTGCTGTTAAGCAGCATCCAAAACTATCAATATGTATGTTTAGCTGTTCTTTATCAATAAACCATTACAAAATGTGATAAATTCACATCCCTTAGAAAATGCTAGCCACCTCAAACAGCAAAGTAATGGATAAAAAAGCTACACGATTCCAACAGCATTTATGTTCCTGAAGCACACAAAGGTTAGTGGTTTGAGGAGAGTTAGCAGAGTGATCCAAGAAAGCATGCAAAGAAGAGGCAGAAAAATCAAAGAAAAGAAAATACAAACTGAGATTTAGAGAGCTGCTTTACGTCCATAGTTTGGATTCTTGAAATTATTTATAGGGCTCTTGTAAATTGGATTCTCTTGCTGAAGAGAAAAGAAATAGTTAACACTGAATGATTTCAAATAGTAAGGAAACAAAGGATTGAAAAACATAGGAATTTACAATACAAAAGTATAGAAAAAATAATTAACAAACACTACCTTTAAGTATATAGTATAAACATGTTGCTCTACAGCCCTGAAAGTGAATAGCAAAGCAATAAACCTGCTTAGTAACTTTCTACACATAGTTACTGCCAACTACTAGGGTGCAAAATCATTACAGTAGAATCCTGTTTTTCACAGTTAAAATGATCCATTTCACCCAGTCTGGGGTTTTGGCTTAGTTTTTTTTTTTTTTTTTTGTTTCTCTTTAGTATCTATGGTTTTGTATCTGAATGTGAGTGACACATGGGGCACACACTACAGATGAGATGTGAAACCTATTACAGAAAAGCATGAAGTGGCATTCATGGCCAATTCTGCTCGCATTCAAAAAGCATAACCCCTAAAGACAACGAACAAAGTTTCTTGGATATTAGCACCAGCCAACCTGATAATTCTATATTTTACAATTCAACTCAAAAAGGTTCTCCCCAGCACTGTCCTACTATGGAACATACAATAAACACTATTAAAGCACTGTTTTAAGGACAGTTTTTCTTTCCTATTAATTTTCTTTCCATATGCCTTTTGCTAGATGGGACCATCTCCTGACTCAGCAGGCCAAAAACCTATCTTAGGAAGGGATCCCATGATCGCTTCTGCTGATGCTTCTCACTCAGTAATAATGTAGATATAGCATACTAAGAGTTCTGTGATTATGTTTAATTTTGTGGGGGGGCCCACTGTTGAGTATGCATGGCAGCAGACATTTGTGAAGCTTCCCTCACTCTGGAGCTAATCCCAAGATTTATTTTGCCCTCGATCAGATTGGCTTGGATAACAACTAAAAAGGGGGTGGCTGGATATCCCTGCTCTCTCTCAGGTGCAGCCATGACTGCCCGATAACACTGGTCAAGACACGGTAAAAACCGAGATGATGTCCCTCAGGCGCGCACACACTGCACTCGCCGGCATAAAGGAGAACATTAATTGCAGGGGGTGGGGGGGGGGGGGGGGGAGATAGTTGGTAGCAGCTCCCAAACATGACAAAGAATTCTAAAGGAAATTAGAGGGCTGAGGACAGAAGTAGCCAAGGATATGGGATTCATGAAATCAAGGCCTCAATGGACACCAAGTGCCCTAGAGTGGAGGAGTTAGATAATCAGGTATCAGCGGTGGAGAGCAGAATCCTTTGCAGCTGGATTTAAAAAGCAAATAAAATTTCTCAAGAACAAGGTTGTTATCTTTAGGATCGCTCTTGTCATTTAAATGTGCAAGTTGATAGGATTCCCGAGAAGGTGGAGGGACAGAATGCACAGGAGTTCCTGGAAGGGTTTCTTCCGGAGGTCCTCAGTCCAGGAGCAAATAACTCGCATCTCGAAATTGACAGAGGGCATCAGATCCCCTGAGGGAACCCACTCTGATAACAATGCCCCATGAGCTTTCAAAGGTCTTTGAAATAAAAGCATCAACATATTAACACAAGCTCAAACCCACTGATATAAATATCAAATTGTTTTGCAGTCAGGATCTTTCTTTCTCTGATCCCTCAATCAAAGTCTACCCAGTTAGAGACTGATCTACTTCTTGGCTGATTAAAACAGTCTGGTCCTCTTTCAGTGGCTTCCATTACTTTAGTACCAGATGTTTCAATATTCTCAAATGAAACCAAGTCCACAGTACCATCCCTATTACCATTATGAATCCAATAGGCAAACGGGTCAGAGTAGCCAGTTGAGAAATAGGGAAACCAGGGTTTAAATCCTGCTTCTCACAAATGCGCCATGTGACCTTTGATAAGTTACTTCACCCTCCACTACCTCAGGTACAGCTTAGATTATAAATTTGCTAGTCAGGAAACTTCTAGTACCTCAATTATAACTCATCGAGTTTGGAAACTGCAAGCAATTAAATATAAAACCCAGAGCTGTAGTGTTCTGCCATAACTACTCTGAGATCTTATTGGTCTATCAGATAAACTTTCTTGTCCTCTAGCAGGGTAAGTATATTCTAATGGTGTGCCACACCTTATTCCAAGATGACAAAAGTCCTAAAATAGCTGAGACCTTCCCCAATTGATACTGCAGGGATTTCACAAGTTTCTTGCCTCTTTGGCACTGAAAGCAATGTGGCTCTTATCAATAAATCATCCAGATAAAGATACAAATATCCTTTGCTCTTGAGGCACTGTTACTAGGGTAAATAGCACCTTTGAGAATATCTATGGAGCTGATATCAGGTCAAATGAAAAATTAATGGAAGTGCTAGCTGTTCAACACAAGAGGTGGCATTTCTGATTTCAAAGATGGGAATGCAGAAAACCCTATGGTTGGATTGCCTGATGGAAGGCAAGGCTATAAGAATAGTCTTCTGTATCACAAATTTGTTGTCTCTTCAGGTTTAACATTCGCTAAAAAAAATCCAAATTTTTTCCACACCAAACAAGTGAAAATCTGTTAGTTAGTGGTAAAGGAAATCACCATTTCCACATCTTTTAGGGCCTCTCCCTTCTTGTTTCTTAGACTTCAGACAAACCCACCTTGGTCTAGTCAGATACCAAAACTAATCTGAAACTATCATATATACACAAACTATAAGAACAAAGAAGTTTAAAAAAAATATAGCAGCAAGCAAAATTCAAAACTAGAAAGCAGCAAAGCAAAAAAAAAAAATATAGGAACATTGCAGTTGAAAAGATAGCAGCAAGTAATATTTAAAGAAACTAGAAATAGTAGCAAGCAACATTCAAAGCAAGGAATAGCATGCAGCTGTATCTCCTGTAACAGAAGAAAGTCTTCCTACTCTCTGCAATTCTCTCCAGATTTGAGCCAAATAGATGTTCACCCACTAAAAGTAAACCTATCAAGCACATCTCTGAAGAAAAGCTCACCAACCACTGCTTTAGCCAGAGGTACCTCTGGCAGAGATCCTACACACTATAGTCTTAGATGACAATGCTACAGAGTTATGGGCTGTACTCACTAGGAATGTGACTAGTGGTGCTATCAGAGCAATATAGACATGGACACATGCCAGTTTTGGCCTGTCACCAGGTTCTTTTTCTACTTGCTGTGCCCATTTCACGATAGCTCTGAATATGTATGCTATGGACAAAGTAAACTAATATGGGCCAATTCTGTTCTGAAATCATTTTAGAGCAGTTTTGAAGTACCTATCGATACTATCCAGCTTAGAAGCTGAGTTCCCACTGGTCCATCTCTTAAATAATATAATCAACTTGGGCTGGCTCCCTTGTGATCTAGTTGAACCTATACCTGCTCTTTAACCTTTACTGTGGGGTACATATCACAAAATCTTATATTGCTAGATCCTCCCTACAGCAAGATCTGCCATCCCTTCTCAGGCTCCTTTGCCTCTAAACACCAGGCCAGACACCATCCATCTGTTGAGGATACTGGAGGAGATCCCCATCTGGACAGAATCCTTAAAAGAGGGACTAGCTTGCTTAGCCCTGCTGTCTCATGTGGAAAAAGACCTTTTGAAGCTGGATATCTTTAAAAACAATACACACATGCTTAGAGCAAGTTTGTTTACCGCAGGATGAATTAGTTACGACATGTAGGTAAATCATCCAGCAGCACTGAACAGACACTCTCTCTTAGCTTGGAAAATGTTTGCTCTAAGAATGCATAGAATTTCTTGCAAAAATATTGCCTCATGAGCACCCTCAGTTGATTTTAGAGCTAACTCTAAATAGTCAACTCTCCAGGGAGGTGGGCAAGTATTTAGCATGGCTAATTTATCTTGCTGTCTACAGAGAACACAGTTTACAATAAGCAAACCTGCTTTCTCCATCAACAAGCAGGGTTGAATTAGCCATGACATGTAGGATGTCTCAAGCTGAAGGTTGCAGTGCAGCACTGTACAGCTCACAGATGAGCCACCGTTGCAGCCATGGCTCTAAACTGATGAGCCTTAACAGCGTCTAGTTTGTAGGCCTGCTAGCACATGGCAATGCATTATGCAGTCTGACAGTCAGTTGGACAACGTATGTTTGGCCACTACTATACCCAGTCTGTTAGGATTATAAGAGACAAAATAGTTGTGAAGCCTGATGATGGAGCAGAGTCTTTTTTAGTAAACCAAGGCTCTTTTATAGAGTATGAAGGGCTCTTTTACCTTCATGTGCACATGATCTTGGGAAGAACAGATAACATGATGGCTCAAATGATATGGAAAGTAGATACTATTTTTGGTAGAAATTTTGAATAGATGCTGAACACCCCCTGTTGTGGAAGAATTGCATATAAGACAGACAATGAATTAAAGCCTGAAGCTTGCTGACTCTTTGGGCTGAAATCATTACTACAAGGAATATTATTTTCCATGTTAGAAACTCGAGAAAAGTTCACTCCAATGGTTAAAATGGTGGCTTCATCAATTGCACTAGAGCCAAGTTTAGGTCCCATGGAACAAGTGGTTTAATATGTCATAAGCTTTTCATGTCCTCAGAAACTAATGGATGAGTGGACATTTAAGTATGGTAATCTGCTATGGCATTAAGATGTACTCTGATGACATGCTAAATACTGAAATAGAACGAGCAAATGGATCAGCAATTCTTTGGATTTGCATGCAAATAGATCCAAGGCATTGCATTAAGACAATGTGGAAAACCTTTTTCCATTTGAAGCTGTAGGCTCTGGCAGATATTATGTTTTTAACCTCCTTAGATAAGGATAATGCAGTGAACACTGAATACTCAATATCCAACTGTCGCTGAGGGAAGGAAAGTTCTGATAAAATATGCTTCCCTCCTGAGGTAATAAGGAAGAATTTGACCCAAGAGAAATCTGAAGACTATTGGATAGCCGTATTAGATATGTGAACCAAACTTGTCTGGGCCATGCTGAAGCTACGAGGATCAGTAAGGCCCAGTCTTTGAGCTTTTTTTTTTTTTCACTATCCTGGCTATCAGAAGAATTGGTGGAAAAGCACACATCAGATCTGCTTACCAATCAAGCAGAAAAACATCCTGAGGTGATCTGAGGTCACTGGGAAGAATGGAACAAAAAAAACAAAACAAAACACTTTTCCAGCTTACTGTTTTACTCATATGTAAAAAGGTTGATTGCTGAAGTCCCCATAGACTGAATAATTTATTGGCTGTTGACTGCTGCAGAGGCTATTAGTGTGGTTGAAAAACTCTGAGGCTATCTGCTAACATGTCGGAGATCCCTAGAAAGTAGACAGCTTGCAGGACAGCTTAATGTCCATTCCCATATCTTTATCACTCCTTGGCAGAGTCCAAGACCCTGATCCCAATGTGGCTAACTTGGCTGTTGGCTTGAATGAGACTTCTCTTCCCTTGGAGGAAGCAAGTGAAATAATGTTAGAGCGTATCGGATTGTTCTAAATACTAGAAGATTGATTTGAAATTCTCTATGAATGACAACATTCCTTGCATTCGAAAGGGCCCTATGTGGGCCCCTCAACTTTTTGTGGAAGACGACGACAGAGTGGAGATCCCTCCTGAAGGATGTAGGGTCTAGCCGCCAGTGTAGATCCTGTTTCACTTGTGATATTCTCATTTTTTGTTGTCAGGTGTTTAAATGGGCTGGTCCCTTTGGAAGCAGAGACCCCACTGCAAGAGTTGTATGGGTAGTGAAACTATGTGAATCACCACAGCCATGTAGCCCAGATTGACAGACTTCTCTGTTTGATAACAAATCCATATTAAACAGTTTGTATGTAAGACCTGAGAATATTTGCCCAATCCAGACAGAAGGAAAGCGCTCTCCTGCAGAGAAGCTACTCATGCTCCAATAAATCTGAATTTCTGGGAGGGAATTAGAGTCGATTTTTCAAATTTCACAGGAATCCAAGCAAATATAGCAATTTCACTGATTTTTGCAGGGATGTTAGTACATGTCCTTGGAGCTTGCCATCATAAGCCAACATCCAGGTAAGGGAAGAATTGGATGCCCTGATTTTGCAGATGCACTAATACTATAGCCAGGCTCTTGGTAAAAAAACAAAAAAAAAACCCACTGTGCTGCTGAGAGGCCGAAAAAGAGTATGCTGTACTAATAATGGGAAGAATCCACTGTAAAGCACAGGTAATTCCAGTGGGAGAGATGGATGGAAATGAGCACAAGCATTGTTTAGATCCAAAGTGCACATCCACTCCTCCTCCTGGATGAAGGCAAGGATTGGGTGGAAGAAATTCATTTTGAATATCTCTCAGAGTATATGCTTGCTCATGTTTAATTACAGGATAGGTTTCAGTTCCCCAGATTTCTTGGGTATAAGGAGGTAACAGGAATAGAACCCTTGGCCATGGTGATCAGCAGGAGCACCTCCACATCCAGGCAGAGTTATATTGAGTGAGAAACTAGACTGAAGGCAGAATGATGAAGAAGTACTGGAAACCAGGAGAAACACAAACTACAGACTCCGTAATCTTGAGAATCCAACAATCTATGGTGATCTTGTGTCATTCCTCTAGGTAGTGCTGCATTCTCCCCCCTTCAGGAGTTTGAAAGGTGATCAAAACGTTGATTCAGACTTTGGATGGACATGTTGGATTTTTGATTGATGGTGTTCCCACTGTCCAGAGTGAGTCAGAAGTCGTTGCTGTTGTGGAAGACAGGTGGCATCCAGTCTCACTGAAATTGCCAGAAGGTCTTTTAAAAGTGTAGTAAGCACGCTTTGCAGAAGAATGTTGTTCCTGTCCTATAGAAATAGACTGGACCACCACATGTTCCTTGATTTGAACAGCTGTTTCTCTGAACTTTTCTCTGAAAAGGTGATCACCCAGGCAGGGGACATCCACCAACTTGTTGTGGACATCATGTAGGTTACTGGCTCTCAACCAAGTCATATGGCGTGCTCCGATGGATGCTGTTGAGGTGGGTGCCATGGTATCAAATGCCTTGTAGACACATCGAATAAGATGGCATATATACTCTTTTGCATCTAAGAATGGCTGAGAGTATACAATTTCACTTTAATGGGTGAACAAAATTTTAGTTTCCATAAACAATCCATAAGCATTGATCTATGCAGAACTGGTGGGCATTAAACATGAAGCTTTGAAACACCTGTTTACCAAACTTCTTCACTAACCTAGGATCTTTCACTAGCAGAGTATGCAAGTATATCCTTGTTCTCTTTGCTCTTTTAAGTGCCAATTCTAACACAACCGATTGATGGGGTAACTGCACCATTCAAAATCACAGAGAATTTTAAACTATGTTTTGAGTTCTAGCTCCCTTATAACCGGGGCACAAGAAATAGGATTTTCACATATTGTTTGCAATTCTTGTAGGATACCATGAATTGGGATAGCTGCTGGATCCTTCGGTGTCTCTAAAATTTGGAGGAAAGCAAAGACTTTAGTACAAGGATCTTTATCCTTACACGGTAACTCAGGCTGCTTTCCCCAATTTGTCTAGAAACCTGGAGTAGGAATGGTCTTCCAATGGAATGTTCTGAAGGCTCTGAAAGGGGATCCCTCATCAGAGCCTGGTGGTGAGGAAACACTAATCCATGACCCCAATGATGAAAATGACTGAGGTTTCCTTGGTTGCCTCAGAGGGATATACTCCTGGTACACATCCTAGGACTGGCTGGACTCCACTGAAGGGAATGCCAAGGGCTAGAACCACCACAGGAGGATCTGATAGAGTATCTGTACAACTGGTGATACTGGGATGACTCCTCGTGGAAGTAAATCTTGATTCTGAAAATAGGTTGGAAGGTACTCTTCCTTATCTTTAGCCAAAGAAAGCAAATGTTGCTTACCTGTAACAGGTGTTCTCTTAGGACAGCAGGATGTTAGCCCTCACATATGGACAAGCAAGATGGTAGTCCTCACATATGGGTGACATCACAGGATGGAGCCCAATCACGGAACACTTTGTCAAAGTTTCTAGAACTTTGACTGGCCCCTACTGGGCATGGCCAGCATGGTACCAACCCTGCAGCCAGCAGGGGTCCCCCTTCAGACTTATTTAAAAAGCTATAGGAAGTGCCGAAAAATAAAATAAACATAACGAACCCAACACCGCAGGGCTGCGGGTGGGTTTCGAGAGGACTAACATACTGCTGTCCTGTGAGAACACTTGTTACAGGTAAGCAACATTTGCTTTCTCACAGGACAAGCAGGATGGTAGTCCTCACATATGGGTGAGTACCGAGCTGAGAATATCTGAGTGTGCACCAAATTGATTAATAGCCATTAATAGACTTCTCCTCCAAGAACTTATCCAAACCTTTTTTGAACCCAGCTACACTAACTGCACTAACCACATCCTCTGGCAACAAATTACACAGCTTTATTTGCGTTGAGTGAAAAAGAATTTTCTCCGATTAGTCTTAAATGTGCTACTTGCTAACTTCATTGAATGCCCCCTAGTCCTCCTATTATTCGAAAGTGTAAATAACAGAGTCACATCTACTCATTCAAGACCTCTCATGCTCTTAAAGACTTCTATCATATCCCCCCTCAGCAGTCTCTTCTCCAAGCTGAACAACCCTAACCTCTTCAGCCTTTCCTCATAGGGGAGCTGTTCCATCCCCTTTATCATTTTGGTTGCCCTTCTCTGTACCTTCTCCATCGCAACTATATCTTTTTTGAGATGCGGCGACCACAATTGTACACAGTATTCAAGGTGCGGTCTCACCATGGAGCAATAGACAGGCATTATGACATTTTCCGTTATATTAACCATTCCCTTCCTAATAATTCCCAACATTCTATTTGCTTTTTTGACTGCTGCAGCACACTGAGCTGACGATTTTAAAGTATTATCCACTATGATGCCTAGATCTTTTTCCTGGGTGGTAGCTCCTAATATGGAAACTAACATTGTGTAATTAGAGCATGGGTTATTTTTCCCTATATGCAACACCTTGCACTTGTCCACATTAAATTTCATCTGCCATTTGGATGTCCAATCTTCCAGTCTTGCCAGGTCCTCCTGTAACGTATCACAGTCTGCTTGTGATTTAACTACTCTGAATAATTATGTATCATCCGCAAATTTGATAACCTCACTCGTCTTATTCCTTTCCAGATCATTTATATTTATATATATTGAAAAGCTACAGATCCCTGAGGCACAGATCCAAGTACAGATCCCTGAGGCACTCCACTATTTACCCTTTTCCACTGAGAAAATTGACCATTTAATCCTACTCTGTTTCCTGTCTTTTAACCAGTTTGTAATCCATGAAAGGACATCGCCTCCTATCCCATGACTTTTTAGTTTTCGTAGAAGCCTCTCATGAGGGACTTTGTCAAACGCCTTCTGAAAATCCAAATACACTACATCTACCAGTTCACCTTTATCCACATGTTTGTTAACCCCTTCAAAAAAATGAAGCAGATTTGTTAGGTAAGATTTTCCCTTGGGTAAATCCATGTTTACTGTGTCCCATTAAATCATGTCTTTCTATATGCTCTACGATTTTGATCTTGAGAATAGTTTCCACTATTTTTCCCAGCACTGAAGTCAGGCTCACTGGTCTATAGTTACCCGGATCACCCCTGGAGCCTTTTTTAAATATTGGGGTTACATTGGCTACCCTCCAGTCTTCAGGTACAATGGATGATTGTAATGATAGGTTACAAATTTTAACTTATAGATCAGAAATTTCATTTTTGAGCTCCTTCAGAACCCTAGGATGCATACCATCCGGTCCAGGTGATTTGCTACTCTTTAGTTTGTCAATCTGGCCTACTACATCTTTCCAGGTTCACAGTGATTTTGTTCAGTTCACTTGACTCATCACCCCTGAAAACCATCTCCGGAACTGGTATCTCCCCAACATCCTCATTAGTAAACACGGAGGCAAAGAATTCATTTAGTCTTTCTGCAATGGCCTTTTCTTCCCTAAGAGCCCCTTTAACCCCTCTGTCATCTAATGGTCCAACCGACTCCCTCACAGGTTTCTTGCTTTGGATATATTTAAAAAAGTTTTTATTATGAGTTTTTGCCTCTATGGCCAACTTCATTTCAAATTCTCTCTTTGCCTGTCTTATCAATGTTTTACACTTACCTTGACAATGCTTGTGTTTTTATCCTATTTTCTTCAGATGGATCCTTCTTCCAATTTTTGAAGGATTTTTTTTGGCTAAAATAGCCTCTTTCACCTCATCTTTTAACCATGACAGTAATCGTTTTGCCTTCCTTCCACCTTTCTTAATGCGCAGAATACATATGGACTGCGCCTCTAGGATTGTATTTTTAAACACTGTCCAAGCCTGTTGAACACTTTTAACCTTTGCAGCTGCACCTTTCAGTTTTTTTCTAACTTTTTTCCTCATTTTATCAAACTTTCCCTTTTTAAAATTTAGTGTTAGAGCTGCAGATTTACTTATTGTCCCCCTTCCAGTTAATAGTTTAAATTTGATCATGTTATGATCACTGTTGCCAAGTGGCCCCACCACCGTTACTTCTCTCACCAAATCTTGTGTTCCACTAAGAATTAAATCTAAAATAGCTGCCTCTCTTGTTGGTTCCTGGACCAATTGCTCCATGAAGCAATCATTTATTACATCCAGGAACTTTATGTCTCTAGCAAGTCCTGATGTTACATTTACCCAGTCAATATTGGGGTAATGGAAATCTCCCATTATTGCACTGCCAAATTGGTTAGCTTCCCTGATTTCTCTTAGCATTTCATCATCTGTCTGACCATTTTGTCCAGGTGGATGGTAGTATACTCCTATCACTATACTCTTACCCAACACACATGGGATTTCTACCCATATAGATTCTACTGAGCATTTACTCTCTTGTATGATCTTTATCCTGTTGGACTCTATACCCTCCCGGACATAAAGTGCCACACCCCCGCCAAGTTGATCCTCCCTATCATTGCGATATAATTTGTACCCTGATATAGCACTGTCCCATTGGTTATCCTTCTTCCACCAAGTCTCTGTGATGCCAATTATGTCAATCTCATCATTTACTGCTATACACTTTAACTCTCCCATCTTACTTCTTAGACTTCTGGCATTGGCATACAGACATTTCAAAGTGTGGTTTTTGCTTGTTTTAACAACCTGCTTTTCAGTTTGGGATAATTCAGAAATCATTAGCTTTGGTGATATTTTACATATAGGCATATGAACTATGTTTGCTTTTAATGGAACCTCTCTGTTGGGATGCCCTAACTCTCGTTTCATTAGTATCCTTCAAGGATACATTTCTCCGAACCATGCACTGCTGAGTGACTGTCGGCTTTCCCCCTTGTTCTAGTTTAAAAGCTGCTCTATCTCCTTTTTGAAAGTTAGTGCCAGCAGCTTGGTTCCACACTCTGGTTAAGGTGGAGCCCATCCTTTCGGAAAAGTCTCCCCTTTCCCCAAAAGTTTCCCCAGTTCCTTACAAAGCTGAACCCTGCACCATAGTCTCATCCACGCATTGAAATTCTGGAGCTCTGCACGTGGAACAGGAAGCATTTTAGAGAATGCCACCCTGGAGGTTCTGGATTTCAGCTTCCTACCTAAAATCCTAAATTTGGCTTCCAGAACCTCTCTCCCACATTTTCCTATGTCGTTGGTGCCCACATGTACCACGACAGCCGGCTCCTCCCCAGCACTGTCTATAATCCTATCTAGGTGACGCGTGAGGTCTGCCACCTTCGTACCAAACAGGCAAGTTACCAGGTGGTCCTCACGTCCACCAGCCACCCTGCTATCTACATTTCTAATAATCAAATCACCAACTATGATGGCCGGCCTAACCATTCCCTCCTGGGCAGTAGCCCTGGGAGATTTGTCAGTGTAGCCAGGTGTGCAAGGCACTAGGACTGGGGAGAAAATTGGCCGAGGGCATCCTGAACCCTACCGGGCAGGCGGAAGGGTGTTGGTATGTCAAGCTGTGAATAGGTTGCGCAGGACAGATTGGCCAAAGATGGAATCTTGTCTTCTGGCTTTGTCCAAGCAATAGTGGGCTGTACAGGTATGGAGAGAACTCCGGGTGGCAGCCCTGCAAATGTCAGGAAGCGGCACCGATCGTAGGTGTGCTACTGAAGTCGCCATGGCCCTCACAGAGTGTGCTTTAACACAGTCTTGAAGTGGAATGCCTGCTTGCTGATAGCAAAAGGATATGCAATCCGCTAACCAGGAGGAGAGAGTCTGCTTACCCACAGGCTGCCCCAATTTGATGGAATGGAAAGAGACAAACAATTGAGTGCTTTTCCTGTGGGCAGCTGTACGGTCTAGAGCATGTTTGCAATCAAGGGTATGCAGAGCCTGCTCTCCTGGATTGGAATGGGCCCTGGGAAAAAAGGGTAGGTAGGATAATGGATTGATTGATATGAAAATCCGATACTACCTTAGGCAAGAACTTAGGGTGAGTGCGGAGTACTGCCCGGTCCTGCAAAGGTTTAGTGTAAGGCGGATATGTAACTAGGGCCTGTAGCTCACTAACTCTGCGAGCCGAAGTGACTGCCAAAAGGAAAATCACTTTCCATGTGAGATAGCGAAGTTCACAGGATTGGAGAGGCTCGAATGGTGGTTTTTTGAGCCGACCCAAAACCAGGTTGAGGTCCCAAGAAGGGAGTCCCAAGTGGAGGCTTGAGAAATCGTGTTACAAGGGGTTGTACTGATATGGGAACACCCCCAACAGCTTTATGGAAGGCGGACACTGCATTAACATGCATTCTGATGGAGGAAGTTTTTAGACCTAACTGACAAGTGACAGAGATAGTCCAGAAACTTTGAGATTGGACAGGTAAAGGGGTCAAGGGATTGAGAAGAGCAACATGACTGAAACCTGTTCCATTTATAAGAATAAGATTTTCTCATGGAAGGCTTCCGTGAAGCAATCAGGACACGGGAAACTGATTCAGAAAGGTTAAGTGGCTGGAGGATTAACCTCTCAACATCCATGCCGTCAGGGACAAGGCTTGAAGGTTGGGGTGGCGTAGGCACCTGTCGTTTTGCATAATCAGAAGTGGGTCCTTTCCCAAGGGAATGTGCCTGTGAATGGAGAGATCCTGAAGTATTAGAAACCACACTTGGCGTGGCCAGTGAGGTGCTATCAGGATCATGCTTCCCTTGTCCTGACGTAACTTCACGAGAGTCTTTGAGAGAAGTGGAAGTGGAGGGAATGCATATAGGAGGACTGGTCGCCCATGAGAGGGAGAACGCATCTCTTGGCTGCGAGTGAGCACGCAAAATTTCTCTACTTTGCGGTTTTGACATGTCACGAAGAGATCAATATGAGGGTAACCCCATTGTTGGAAGATCGAGTCTGCCACTGAGGGGTTGAGAGACCAATCGTGTGGTTGAAAAGCGCGACTTAGCTTGTCTGCTAACACATTGTCCACTCTTGGCAAGTAGGTGGCCCTGAGGTACACTGAGTGGGAGAGGGCCTCCACCCATATCTGCGCAGCTTCCTGACACAGTAGGTAGGAGCCCGTCCCTCCCTGTTTGTTGATGTACCACATGGCCACCTGGTTGTCCGTCTGAATCAGGATGACTTGGCTGGAGAGGCGATCCTGAAATACCCTGAGCGCATTTATTTATTTGGTGTTTGTCTTTTGCAGGAGACCAAGATCCTTGTGTCTGCAGATCGGCCACATGGGCTCCCCAGCTGAGGTTGGAAGCATCGGTGGTGAGTTATTTGAGGGTCTCGAGCCTGGAAGGGCAAGCCTTGGAGGAGATTGATCTGATTTTTCCACCAGGCTTGAGACTGATGGAGTGAGTCGGTGATGTGGACAATGGTCAACAGGGGCTGAATGCAGAGTCCAGTGTGATCTTTGCGTCCACTGCATGACTCTCATGGCTAGGTGGGCCATTGGAGTGACCTGAACTGAGGACGCCATGTGTCCCAGTAGGATGAGAAAACGGCGTGCAGTCGTGTAGCACAGACTGCAGCTGGTGTGCAAGAGAAACAAGAGTGAGAGCTCGTTGTCGAGGTAGAAAAGCTTTTGCCAGGGAGGAGGCGCGAAGGAGAGAGGAGGAGTCCGCTCCTTCTGAGGATGTGTGCTTTCATCGGCTTGGTGAGAACTATCGGCGGAGGATGGTGTCGCTGGGTGGTGAAGTCAGTCGGTCCGCCCCCACCCCCCCTTGTTATTAAATCTGTAGAGGGGTGGCGCCCCGCTGCCGCCTCGCCTAAGCCGGGCGCGTGGCTTTGACCGGCTTAGACCGGAGAAGGCCAGGAACCGGCGAGAAACCCTGCTAGTTTTCTTTTGGATTTTTCCTGTCCCCCTTCATGGGGAGAAAGAGGAAGGCCTGGATTATAACCTCCTCACCCAGTCATACCGTGCATTGGACCCATGAACCACCACGTGGTAAGAATGGTGGAACAGCCTAGAGAGGACAGTGTGGGAGCAGATTCTTATGCTTGAGTCCTGGCGATGGCACGAGGTCTCCCCTACCAGCCAGCTGGACAAACATCGGATCCAGCAGAAGTTCCGGTAGGAGTGGTCCAAGAGGACATTAGCCTGAGTAATCAGGCTGAACCCAACTGGACTGAGGAAAGTATTTCTTCTGTAGTCGAGCAATGTAACCCCACCGGTAGTAAGGGTAGTTTGTCCCTTGGGGGAATCCAGGGGAAATTAACCCTAGAAGATCTAGGGAAAATGATAATGAAGTTGGATAGTAACATTATAAAGATGAATGATTCATTGTTGTCTATTATTAGGGAAAATAAGATATCTATAGAAGATCATGAAAAGAAAATTGAGAAGTGTGAAAAAGATATGCTAGGGGTTACTAATAAGCTACATTTGATACAAGCATCTGAAAATGCTTTTATTAAAGATAGTTTGGTCATCCATAAAGATTTGGAATATATGGAAAACTTAAGTTAAAAATCT
The DNA here is from genome assembly GCF_901001135.1 of Rhinatrema bivittatum. Classification (NCBI taxonomy): domain Eukaryota; kingdom Metazoa; phylum Chordata; class Amphibia; order Gymnophiona; family Rhinatrematidae; genus Rhinatrema; species Rhinatrema bivittatum. The sequence continues at coordinate 124,136,462 of NC_042616.1, read as the reverse complement.
AAGAATAATAAATTTTCCTGTGACAAAGCTTCTATCCCCTTGGGAATTGTTTAAGAAATATTTTAAGGAGAATCTTTTATATGAGGAGGAAGACATTTCTAAACTTTCCAAGATTTTTTTTATTTACCTCAGAAAATCTCTAGAGATACTAGAGGTCATGAAGTAGGAGAAGAACCCTCCTCACCAGGTCTATCGACATTTTTAGAAGAGTCGGTAGACCTGATAAATAAGAGAGCTACCTTAATATCTTGTATAGCTGAACAGGATAAAGAGAAGTTGTTCAGGAAATATTTTTCAGTAAAAGATATATTATTCTGTTGACATCGTGTCCAAATTTATCCTGATGTGGTTAGGGCCACTCAGGCTAGGAGGAGGACATTTTTTACTTTAAAACCTAGAGTGTTAAGAGTGTTTATGTTTATATTTAATTCTTACTTTTAATTTCATATGATATCTTCATATGGTAATTGTATTACATTGTCCACTATTTTCTTCTCTTTTCATAAAGTGTAAGCTGTGAAAATTAATAAAATATAAATAAAAAAAAGAAAAGAAAAGAAAAGCTTTTACCTGTAAGGTATCCAAGTCTGCCTCTATGAATGATAAGGTTTGAGATGAGACTAAGTAGGATTTGTCGTAGTTGACGAGAAACCCTAGCGAAATCAGAGTGTGTAAGGTAAGATGTAGGGACGACTGAGCAGTTTGCTGAGTGGGAGCCCTGATCAACCAATCGTCTAGATAGGGGTAGACGTGAACACCTTCAGTCCTGAGGAAGGCTGCAACTACTACGAGACATTTTGTGAAGACTCGCGGTGCAGACGCGAGGCCGAATGGAAGCACTTGGTACTGATAGTGCTGGGGGCCTACCAGAAATCTCAGGTATTTGCGATGAGATGGAGTATGCATCCTGGAGATCGAGAGAGCAGAGCCAGTCTCCTTTTTGCAAAAGAGGAAGGAGGGAACCCAAGGTCACCATCTTGAACTTTTCTCAGTAGAGATACTTAAGGGCACATAGGTCCAGAATTGGACGAACACCACCTGACTTTTTGGGGATTAGAAAGTACCGGAAATAGAATCCTAGGCCTTGTTGGGAATAGGGCACTGGTTCTATTGCTCTGGACTGGAGGAGGAGGGAGACCTCCTGTTCCAGGAGTGGTGAGTGGTCGGATATTCCCTACGTCAGAGGTGGGGAGTCCAGTGGGATGGAGAAAAAGTTCAGGTGATAACCCTGAGAGATTATGGCAAGGACCCACTGGTCTGAGGTGATTGTGTGCCATTTGTGGAGGAAATGGCACAATCGACCTCCCACTGGTATCTGAGGGAGTGGAAGCTGGCTGCTGCTCTCTATGCAGGAGTTAAAAACCGGAAGCAGGGCCCGCTGAGGAGCTGCTTGCGGCTTCTGTTTTCGTATCTGATGAGACTGGGCCTTTTGAAAGGGTCTCGTGGAACGAGCTCTAGACGGTGGTGGATAGGACTTCTTTGGATGGAAGAATTACTTTTTCGTATCCTTCCTGAATGGCTGTTTAGAGGCATACTCAGAAGGCATCAAAGAGAGCTGTCTCAGGGTCTCATGGTGGTCTTTGAGTTCCGCCACCGTTCGTTGAATCTGTTCGCCGAACAGATTGTCTCCTACACAGGGTAGGTCAGACAATCTGTCCTGTACTTCCAGGCGAAGGTCCGAAGACTTATTTATTTTTATTTATTTAACTTCTTTTACTATACCGACACTCAAGACCAGGTCTTATCGTACCGGTTTACATTAGAACAAGGGGAAAAATCAATTAACGTATAAGTGGAAAAGAGAAGTTACATTAAAACAGGGAGAGTAAAAACATGGATGTCGGAAGATAGGACAGAATTAAGTAATTGAACAATAAGTTAACAAAATTACAAACTATAAATTAACATAAAACAATAAATTAATAATACAAAAAACATGGATTATAATCAGCGGAAATATACATGGAAATATATATATATGGAATATATACAGCTGGAATATACATGTTATGTCAGATGGGAGGAGTGGCGGGGGTGAGGGAAAAGGGTGGGTTGAGGTTGCGAGTGGAAAAGGGAAAAAAGAGAAAAAAGTTTGGGAGTGCGGGGAGGGAGAAGGGTGGGTTGGAGGGTGAGAGAGAGTTGGTTAATATGGAATCCTTCAACGATAGGCTTGTGTGAACAGCCAGGTTTTAAGTTTTTTTCTGAAGGTTAAATGGCATTGTTCCTGGCGTAAGTCTTGAGGAAGCGAATTCCAATGTAGGGGACCTGCTGTTGAAAAAGCTCGCTTGTGGATGGAGTTGTGAACTGATGATTTGTTGGGAGGGGCCTTGAGCTTACTTTTGTAGGCAGTTCTTATTGGTCTTGAAGATGTAAGTAGTTCCAGAGGGAAGGTGAGTTGGAGAGAGGATTGTTGGTAGACCGATTTGTGGATGATAGTGAGAGCTTTGAACAGTATTCTATGTTGAATAGGAAGCCAATGTAAGATTTTTAGGATAGGTGTGATGTGGTCCTTGCGCCGTGTGTTTGTAAGGATCCTGGCTGCTGCGTTTTGCAGCATCTGTAGAGGTTTGGTCGAAGAGGCGGGGAGACCGAGTAGAAGAGCGTTGCAATAGTCAATCTTTGAAAACAGTATTGCTTGAAGCACAGAACGGAAATCCTGGAAGTGTAAGAGCGGTCTTAGATGCTTCAGGACCTGTAGCTTGAAGAAACATTCTTTAGTTGTAGCGTTAATGAATTTTTTGAATTTTTTGACTTGAGCCAAGCCCATCTTCTCGCCAAGATAGCAGCTGCAGATACTCTGGTTGCAGAGTCAAAGATATCATAAGATGATCTTATCTCATGCTTGCCTGCCTCAAAACCCTGTTTACTAGGTTTTGGAGCTGATCTTGAAATTGTTGAGGCAGGGAGCCTTAAGTCTTGTATCTGCTTAAATGAGACCCTGTTGTATTGAGCTGATAAGAGGTGATTCGAGAGATGAGCATTGAGCCCTGGAAGACCCGGCAACCAATGGCATCTAGAAAATTTTGCTCCTTCCTTGGTGGAAAAGAAGTGTGAGGTTTTGATCTCTTTGCCTTCTTTTGTGCAGATTCCACAATGACAGAGTAGTGATCCAATTGAGGTTTTTGAAAACCTGGGGTTCACAGTAGCAAATAAGTGGTATCAACCTTCCTGTTGACTGGAACAGAGCCAGGGTGTTCCCAGTTCTTTTTGAGGAGATCCAGAAGAACTTGGTGAATACGTATGGAGGTTATTTCCTCGGGAGCATCCAGGGATTGCAACAGCTCCATCATTTGATGCCTGTCATCGTGTTCGGTCTGTAATTGGAAAGGAACCAATTCAGACATCTTTCACAAAGTTTATGAAGGAAAGTTCTTCTGGAGGAGAACGCTTTCTGCATCGGTGTCTAGTGAAGAATCACCTGTCCAGGTATCGTAGGGATCGGCATCTGCCCTCTAGGAGCCCTAGGGAGTCGGGACGGCGGAATCCCTGAAGGTCCTGGTCTAGGCTCCGAAGGAACAATTGGAGGCACCGATGAAGGGATCGAAGGCACCAGTGCAGGTAGGACTCCCTATGGAGGGATGCGGAATGGTGTTTCTCCTCCCGATGACAAGGTAAGCGGAGATGGCACCGGAACCACCGGTGACCCAAGATCCATCGGTGGAAAAGCGGCAATGAGCGCTTCCATCCTCGAGAGCAGCGGTACCAATGCTGCCGGAATCGGATCGGTGGGTGGTTCCATGATCGGTGTCTGAGGAACATGGAGTCGATGCATCGCCTTGTCGATGGCCTCCTGAACCAGCCGGTCCAGTTCTTCTCGGAGACCTGGAGCAAGCAGCCCCGGCTCCAGAACAGAAGGAGGCAGAGGCATAGCCGGAGGGACCACCGTTTAAGGCGGAGTCACGGCTCCCAATTCCCTTTCGGGTGAGGGTTGCCTCGGTGACCCGGTCACCGAAAAGGTCGGTGCCTTTTCTGGCCGGGGTTTCTTTGACAGCGGCTCGGATGATGGCGAGGTAGATGATTTCGCTCCCTCGATGGTCCGAGACTTCTGATATCGGTGGCGATGTTTTTCTCTACGATCCCCTCGATCCTGAGGGGGAGTAGAGGTAGTTGAAGGCCGAGAAGTCATCGATGCCGGATGGTCACCGGCCGGTGGTCTATACTGGCACGAAGTTGATGTTGATGCAATTGACGGCGTCTGGGTTTGAGCACGGAAGAGAAGTTCCATCTTCTCCATTCTGGCCTTGCGACCTTTTGGTGTCATTAGGGCACATTTGGTGCAGTCAGGACATCAAGCTCACATCTGAGACACATTACACAGAACCTATGAGGGTCTGTTATGGACATGGTGCGATTGCAGTCCGGGCACCGACGGAACCCAGACGCCATGGCCATGAAAAATTCGAGCCACGGTATGGTAGGCTGCGACGGCCAAACTCGACAGGAATCGACCAAAAATGGGTAAAAACTTACCGGAGTACCGCGGAGTCAAAATTTCGAAGGCGGACCCCTGTGGGGTATGAAATTTTTTAGTAATTCCGTGAGGAAAATTCCTGTCAGGAATCTCTTTGGAGCTCCTTAACCGCATGGCTACTGCTACGCGGAAAAAAGAAGACTGAAGGGGGACCCCTACTGGCTGCAGGGTTGGTGCCATGCTGGGCATGCCCAGTAGGGGCCAGTCAAAGTTCTAGAAACTTTGACAAAAGTGTTCCGTGATTGGGCTCCATCCTGTGATGTCACCCATATGTGAGGACTACCATCCTGCTTGTCCATATGTGCCCTCTGTCCTTCAGTGGGTAGTGGAACACCCTCTTATGATACTAGAATGGGGGTCCCATACATCTTCCAGGCTCTGCAAAATTTGGATTGCAAGCCGATTAGATGTAAGTGGTACCAGAGAGCAAAAGGAGTCTGGGATCTCCAGACATAGCTCTTGTTCCATTAATTTTGTTGGTGTAAGTGCCCTGGTAATTGGTGGGGGTAGAGATAATATATCCCCTTCTGCTCCTGTTAAACAGCCCCAACAGACCCGCATACAGCTGCATGGGAAGTTCTGCAGCATGCTGTTTATTTTTATTTCACTTTTCAGGTAGCTACTGTAGGTATTCATTGAAGGAACATTTAAGGGTTAAAGTTGAGGATCGATGTTACGGGGCTTGATGTGTCAAGAGCATTGAGAAGGTATGCGTCAATGGTGCTGATGCACCCAAGACTGCTTCTTTTGGCAACTGCTCAGAGTGGTGATTTTTTCTTCAAGGCATGCTGCTTCTTGTTTACGGGATCCTGAGAATTCAGCCTATTCTGCCAATGGGGGAGATCTTTTTAAGGAACTCCTGATCAACTCCATTCCTGAGGGGGACTGCAAATGCGCAACTGGTTTGTCCATAATTTCTTTACATCACACTCCATATAGGTCCAGATCTTCAAGCTCTTGTCCATCCCTAAGAGGGTATTCTTACCCGTGTATATTTGCAGTATGTCTAAGCATTATCTAACTATTCTTGTAAACCCCCTCAAGATGTTTTGTAATGCTTTACTTGGATCATTCTGTACGCTAATGTTGCTACTCATTCCTGTAGTTCTTCTTTTGCCTTTATGCTCATTGTATTTTCTCATGTTTTTGTTTTGTTTTTTTTACAATATATACTTAGTTTGTTAGCTGTAGCGGTCTCCCGGACCGGTTCTTAAATTAGAGCTTACAGTATTAGTTCCTTGTCCTGGTTACCCATACTTCCTGTTCTATGTACTGCCATCGTGCAAATTTGTAGGTTTACTGTAAACCAGTGTGATTTGTATTTCATACAGGAACACCGGTGTATATAAATAAATAAATGAGGCTTGCTTCAGGAAGAGGATAGACTGTGGCTTCTGAGAGACTTACATGTTTCCATCATTTTCCAGGCTCTCAATCTTTGGGTACATGGAGACATCCATCCACAGTGACAACAGTTGGCCTTGGTTATGGTTCGGTCCTACGCATTAGTACTACAGATCATGTCCATCAGTAATAGACATTCTCTTACCGCAAATGCAGTCTTTGAAACCACTCATGGCTTTTCTTCTTACCAGACCTCGTGACGAAAAAAATTTTTTTTTTTTAAAGTAACACTGAAAAGTGCTGTTTTAGGGCTACTGAAACAGCAAGGCAACTTTTAAGAAAAAAAAAGATTTTCACAGAAAAAGATATAAAGCTAGTGTTCAAATGAAAAAAGATAGAGGGACCTACATGGCAACTCCTGCACATGCTCAGTAGAACAAAAGCTCTATCATCTGAAAGAGAGGTCCATTCAGTGCCCCCAGATGACATCACCCACATATCATGGCTAATTCAACCTTGCTTGTCGATAGAGGCAAACAGCTTTCTTTGAAATGCTCATTGTGCCAGACCACAACAGAAGGGTCCAAGATCTCTTGGCATCACTCTTGACATACATGGAATATCATATGCTCATGCCCTCTGTTATCCAGGGGTTTTTCTCCTTACTCTGAATCAACCCCATCACAGGCCAAATATATTGATCCAACAACATACACAGCTTTTTCCCAAACTTTGAACAGGCACATTCCATATCTGTCCTCTGATTTCTTCTCCGTGAGGAAACAAGGAACTCAAATATTGGCTGATATACATCCCTACCTGCAGTTGATAAAGAATCCCTAGTACTAGATGTATATTTCTCTCTTATGCACACATTGTCCTTTCTCTGAGAAGAGTGACTTGAGACAATCCAGCTAGCTATCACCTATTACTTCAGGTCAGAAGTCCTGGTCTTTGGCGTTACCATCTGGTCCCACAATTGCAGGACACCCAGAGATAAAGAATGACTGAAGTCTTGTGCTCTTGTCAAATTCTAATGTAGTGTCAGAAAAACACTGCATAATCAATCGCAGCACCTGAGAAGTTTAAACAGAACTGCAGAAACCAGCTGCCCATGTGGAAAAAAAAGAGGCCTGTAGCCTAATATGATGTTTTTGCATACTAGCCGACCAACACAAGTACTAGAGGAGGAAGAGCAGAACAAAGCACCATGAGAATTCTTCTTGATGCTGGGATTGGTCTGCTGAACCAAAAGGTGGTGCTGTTTCTTATATAGTGCAGATTGACAAACTTAATAAAATTCTGGGTTTAGAGGTTCATTATACATGTAATAAATCTAATTTTAGTCACTATTCCCTCTTCTAGGAGAAATATATGTGGCTATGAAAAATTGCCATCTTGTGTAGGTAGGCATACTGAAGAAGTAAAGAGAAAAATATTCAGATACATTTTTCAGCTCATTCCAAGCAAGAAGTTTAATAGAGCAGGCAACAAATGACATGGACAAACCTTGAAACAAATGCAGATAAAGCAAACACCAGACATGAAGCAAGAAGAGCTCTGCTTTCCATTTTAACTACTTCTAAGAGAACATCTCTCAGAATTTAAAATTTGAAATCACAAAGGATTTCGTGAAGACACCAAACCAACTGGCACCCTAACATAAGCCCAAAGAATGCCTCCTAATTAAAACTACCGATATTTAAAATGTCAAGATTTTGAATGAGGACAATAGATTAACTTTGCATTTGACTACATTAGGTTATATCGCTAAGCTACATGGGAGTACTGCTAATTTCTGCTTTTGCTTGAGCTAGGCCTACTATACACGGTATATAAAAAAACCAAAACAAATTTTCCATACAAGTCAATGGAGTTCTTCCACAGTTGTTACTGATTTTCCCCTCCTAAAACAGAGATACATACTACATTTTCAATATTTTAAGTAGGTTATAAGTAACATTTTAAATTTTCCTTCCTAAGTCAGGCCATGGATTCAGTAACAATGGCATACAAACCGAACCCCCAAGAAAAACCTTTATATACTGTATACAACAGTTATGGAAACAATTTGACAACGCACCGTATCCCATTTCGCATTCATCTTCTCTTTTTCAAATTTAGCAAACTCTCTTCTGTCATGAATGATCATCAGCAGCTTCCAGATTAGCAGCAGAGCTAGGCCAATAAGAACGATCCCAGCAACAACACCAGCAACAATTGGAATGATATCAGGACCACTTGGACACTCTGATAAAGAAAGTGAAGAAATGAAAACAATGTAAGAGAGAAAAACATTACCACTGTAAAAGGTATAAAACCAATACATTTCTCTTCACTGATAAAATTAAATTTAGAAAAAAAAAGAACAGGCTAAATATTTTAGTAACTACCTGTCCTACATGAAAGTCCACTCATTTGTCCCTTTCTGCAAATAGCATGAGATGCGGATTCTTTCAACTCAGCACTTGCTTGATAAATTTAACACAAATAATCTAAACTGACCTACTCATGCCATATATACATCAATTCTAAAAACACTTTTACAACATATATTTCTGGATGACAAAAACTTGTGTACTGGTTTAATTAACCCACCCTATATTGCAAAAACAATGCAAATCATGTGGCTTAATTTGAAGAGCTGCTATGCATACATTTGTCATGCAGCTCTAACTTTTTAGCTGAATTTTTATATGCATGCATTAATGGTATGTCAATGTGTACATTACCATTAACGCATTTTTAATACCTTTAAGATGCCAACATAGGCATTTCACACGTGTTAGCCCATGAAATGCAGTTTAGTAAATAGGCCTCCCCAGAGGCGGCCCAGCCATGAAGACCCAGTGCAAAGCACTTTATACTCACAGTTCAGAATATCAGGCATAGCCAAGTTTTATTTCAACTGAAATGTTGCTTCAAACTTCATATAATTATCTGTAATTCAATGTCAAACACTGCAAACTTCAACTGTGTGCGCACACGTACAACTAATACCAGTACTGTGGGCAGCATACACAATTCCTTTACATTTTTTTCTCAGTGTTAAATATCCTCAACAGTAGTGCATTTCCATAAGATATATGGAAAACATGTAATTATGTTTATACCTGGTGTCTCCACCACATGGACAAGGACTTCACCGTTTCCATTCACTGAATAGGTGAAGTAGAACCAGCAATCTTCAGCATCCTTCTCTTTACAGTGCGTCAATGCATCAGCCTGGCCTGGCTGTGGCAACTTTTTGCTATTCTCCACAGTTGTCATATTGAAATACATGCACTCTTGCATACAGGTGTCTTTCTTTTCTCCTTTTTTAAAAGCTCTGCACTGGACACATTCTCTGTTGAGATACAGCGGCCAGAGTTACCATGAATATTTGTTTTCAAAAATGTAGCGAAAAATATGCTTTTTACATGTGAAATAAATACAATTATAAGATGTCAAGTACTACTCTGCCTTGCAGGTCAGGATCCAGTGAGCATTAACCCATGGCAGTAACCAAGACTGAGCGAGGGACCTCCCAAAGTACAGGAGGCCATAAATCCTCAACACAGTATTTGATTTTTGTTTAATTATGCTTTTGATTTTTTTTTAACTTTATTTATAACTTAACACATTACAAGTATCCACCTGCTTAAAAAGGTGAAATGAATTACTGAAAATAAAAAGCAAAAAATAATAATTCTGAAATCATTCATCACACTAAAGTCTTCCATAAATGGCAGTAACAAAGCACAAGAAAACAAACATCCATCCTAAAATTAAAAGAAGAAAAAAGGAACAGAAAGAAGAGCCTGAATCTCACTATATACATCACAAAGGAACTTACGAAAAAAAAAAAAAGTAACCTAAACTCTAAAATAAAGACCCACTCTGCAAGGAGAGCAAGAATCAGGGGCCACCTTGGTACTCAGGAAAGACGACAGCTGAAAAGAGTGAAAAAAAAAACAAAACGCACTTTTTCTGATATTTAACAACTCATTTGCAGGAATATTTAAGAAAGTATATGCCTCCATCTGTAAAAACTTAGGCTGATATAACAAGCAACCTCATTTGTTTTTTGTGTAGGTTGATAGTCTGGTTTGAAAAATACTACATTTGCTGAGAAAGAGTAAGGAAATGCCCATACAAAGTCTTACCCCACCCTTCGATAGCCATCCATAAAGAATTCATGAAAACATTGTTTAGATTCTGGAGAGAAAATTGAAATGTGTAAACCACATTATTCTGCTCCCCTTTTAGCTCTGGAGAAATTCCTGCTCCTGAATGAGTTAGGCCTCGCTTCAGAGTGGAGAGCAAGCTTGGAGCAGCTCTGCAACTTTCAGTCACTGCTGTGACTCCATCTGCGTCTTGATAGTGACTGAACCAAATCCTCACTGGTGGCCTTAGATGGCTTCAATGGGATCCTTCGCTCCCTGGAGCTTAGAGAAAGAATATCGACCTGGGAAGTCCGTGAGTCGCCTATCAATGGTGTTCCCAGAGAGGTTTGCAATTGTGATTGCTGTTGCAAGAAGCAATCCATTAGAAACCATACTAGTTTCGAAAGGGAAAATTGGAGAAATTACTTACCTGATAATTTTGTTTCCCTTAGTGTAGACAGATGGACTCAGGACCAATGGGTTGTGCTCCCCTGCCAGCAGATGGAGATGGAGTCAGGTTTCAAAGCTGACATCACCGTAGGTACACCCCCTGCAATGAACTCAGCCCTTCAGTATTCTCTTCAAAAGTCACTGTGGACATACTAATCGAAAAAACTTGATTAAAAATGGATAACCGTAACTATACGCAAACATTGAACCCCACTAAGATTATAGATGCCCTGATCTACAGACTGGATGACTGCTTACCTGTAATCTCTTGGAATTGATATCCACTCCATGAATGAATCCTTGGCACCGTTCTTGGGCAGCCGGGGGCGGGATGCTGAGTTCATTTGTCTACACTAAGAAAACAAATTATCAGGTAAGTAATTTCTCCATTTCCTAGCATGTAGCCAAATGGTCTCAGGACCAATGGGATTTACAAAAGCTACTTCCAATTGGGGTGGGAGGCTGCCTGCAGTCCAGTTAATACTGCCCTTGCAAAGGCTGCATCTTCTCTGGCCTATATGTCCAGGCGATAGAACCTGGATAAGATGTGTAAGGAAGACAATGTCGCCGCTCGGCAGATATAGACAGGGAACAGCAGTCTAACTTCCACCTATGAGACTGCCTGAGCCCTGGTGGAATGAGCTTTAACCTGAGAAGGTAATGGCTTTCCTGCCTTCACAGAGTCTCCCGTGTGACCACCTCCTTAATCCAGAGAGCTATGGTAACCCACAAAGCTGGTTCGCCCTGCTTCCTTCCACCGTGAAGGAAAAACAGGCGGTTCATCTTTGGACCGATTCTGAAACTTCCAGGTACCGCACAAAAAGTCTACCAACATTCAAATGACTGAGGAGGTGGTATTCCTACATGTCCCTGTGCTTATCTAGGGAAGGCAACTAAATGGACTGATTCAAATGAAACTCAGAGACTACCTTGGGCAAGAAGAATGGAATGGTACAAAGCTGTAACACTCCTGGAATCATCCAGAGGAATGGTTCCCGATACAATGCCTGCAATTCAGAGATGACGCGTGCAGAGTACGTAGCCACCAGGAACACCATTTTCAAAGTTAATAAATGCAAGGAAAGACTGCGCAGTGGCCGAAAGGAGGACCCTGCCAAAAATTCCAATACTAGATTAAGATTCCACAAGGGAACCTGCCACAGTAGGGGTGGCCGAATGTGCTTCACCCCTTTCAGAAAACAGGCCACGTCCGGATGAGCCAACAGGGTGGCTCTGTTCAGCTCACCCCTGAAACAGGAGAGAGCTGCTACATGCACCTTCAAGGAGTTAAGGGCCAAACCTTTATTCAAGCCATCCTGAAAAAATTCCCATGGCAGGAGGCCAGAGGCCTCATGAACGCGGCACTAGCCCCGTTTTCCTTCTCGGAATCGCTCCCCGAGGGGGGCATCAATGGCTGTTGGGGAACCGAAGGTCCCTCGGACACCGGTTGCTTCGGGAGGGTGCCAAGGATATCTAAACACTCAAGCAGAGGTGCTAGGATAGACGGCGGGGCAGCTCAATGCTCTGCAGAGCTCAGAGCACTGCAGTCTGCACCCTGCAGTCCAACTCCTCCTGAAAGTCTGGTGAGGTTAGGACTGAGGGAGGGGATTGAGGCATCACCGGCTCTTCCTCGGTCCTTTGAGGTGGCACAGTGCCCAGCACCAATGTTAGTAGGGAATGTCTAGGACTCCCAGGAATGTAGGAGGATGGGACTGTATGGCGGCCGCCAGTACCACACTGGAACCACGCGCCAATGGCAACTGGTTTCGATGCTTGCAGGACCTTCCACAGTGCTCAGCCCAGTCTTTCCCCGGTGCCAAGGAGGCAGATGATTCCGATATCCTGGAAACAGGTGAGAACATGGAGGACCGATCACTGGTCCCTCGATCCTTCGAACAAGAGAAAGGAGTGATGAGGGGGAGCATATCGAGGGGCTCCCCACAACCCCCCGGCGTGGAGTGGATGAAGCGGATTTTCTAGGACCGAAAAGTTTCTCCATCTTGACAAGGCATGCACGACAGTCTTTGGGGGTCATCTGGTCACACAGCTGACACCCTCGGACCGTGCGAGGCCACCAGGCAAAGGATGCAAACCTCATGTGGATCCATGCCGCAAAGAAGAAGGAATAAAACGAAAAAGGGTTTTGAACCTACTGCGCACCGAGGGGGCACCAACCGCGAAGAGAGACCCAGGAATGGAAACAGAGAAAAATACACTCTCGCAAGAAAACAAGAAAAAGAGCAGAGCTCCATGAAACACAAGGCAACTGCACTACGGAAAGAGAGACTGAAGGGGGGACCCTCGTGTGGACGCACAGATAGTTGCATGCTGGGCATGCTAAGTGTGGTCAAAGCTTCTAGAAACTTTGACAAAAGTTTTCCATGCCAGGCTCCATCGGATGTCGTCACCCACATGTGAGGACATAGCAAAAGAAACGAGCGAAAAAATAAAACAAACCAAAAGTGAACCCAACATCGTGGGGAGGCGGGCGGTTTTCCTGAGGACTAACATCCTGCTGTCCTTGGAAAACCCCTGTTACAGGTAAGCAACTGCGCTTTTTCCTAGGACAAGCAGGATGTAGTCCTTACATGTGGGTGAGTACAGAGCTCCAGACTGCCCCACTCAACTAGAGAGACCAACAGCGGCCAAACAAGGTGCCAACAGGCACAACACAACTGTGGCGCTGTAGGAAAAATAGGGAGCAGTCTAGTCCCACAAGGAGCACGGGTAGAGAGTTGGGTTCAGGTGTGAAACAGGTTGCGCAGGATAGACTGACCAAAGGCACTGTCCTGATGGCTATCCCTGTCAAGGCAGTAGTGAGCTGTGAATAAGTGGAGAGAATTCCAGGTTGCAACCCGGCAAATCTCTGCGATGGGGACAGCACACAAATTAGCCACTGACGCTGCCATGGCCCACAGAGAGCGAACTTTCACTCTGCCAGCTAGCTGAAGGCCAGCTTGCACATAGCAGAAGTCATTGCAGTCCGCCAGCCAGTTTGATAGGGTTTGTTTACCCACCGCTGCACCCAGGCTGTTGGGGTCAAAAGACACAAAGAGCTGGTGGACTGTCTGTGGCTCGCCGTGCGATCTAGGTAGAAGGCCAACGCCCATTTACAGTCCAGGGTGTGGAGAGCTCGTTCACCCGGTGGGAATGTGGCCTCAGAAAGAAGACGGGTAAAACAATTGACTGGTTGATATGGAGGATCAGTCACCACTTTGGGTAGGAACTTAGGATGTGTACGCAGGACCACATTGTCGTGGAAGAACTTAGTGTACGGTGCGTACATAACCAGGGCCTGAAACTCACTAACCCTGTGAGTGGAAGTGATCGCCATCAGGAATATGACTTTCCAGGTGAGGAACTTCAGGTCACAGGACTACAGAGGCTCAAAGGGAGGCCGCAGTAGTCT